>NC_092242.1:65578519-65721019 GCF_036320965.1 Panulirus ornatus
AGCAGTTTTGCTACGGCTCGGGCAACCTTCATATTACAGCCACCAAGAAGAAAGAAAGAGAAAATAGATGTTCCAAAAAGAGAGAGAAAAAAGGTTTCTTCTTCCTCACCTCTCTCTCTCTCTCTCTCTCTCTCTCTCTCTCTCTCTCTCTCTCTCTCTCTCTCTCTCTCCCTCTTCCCTTCGTTCTTACGTCACTAAAACTTTCCTATGGCTTGTGCCTATGAGCATGGCTTCTATATTATACTTTGCTTACTGTGAAATTCTGATATATATATATATATATATATATATATATATATATATATATATATATATATATATATATATATATATATATACATATATATATAGATGCAGTTTGGTGAATGGTAAGGCCGAGCCATTCTCTCGGCCCCCACTTACCCAAAATGGCTTATACCTGCTCGTAAAATCCCTCATTCTACTTATCATCCTAATGATTACCTACGATAAGGTCTACAGTGTATATGTATATTACTGCGAAACTCTTATTACACACAGTTCTCCCTCCAAATTCACATGTCACGTAGTGTGTGTGTATATATATATATATATATATATATATATATATATATATATATATATATATATATATATATATATATATATCGTATCTTAAGCAAGGGTACTCCCTGATATTTAAGGAGAGGTTTTCTTGTGGTATTAAGGAGGATGGAATGGCTTAGTTGGGCTCGAGAGTGATCCGGAGATGCTGGACACGTAGGATACATATCCTTATTCCTTTTTTTTATTTTTTTGGCCCAAAACCAATAAAGGAGAGAGAGAGAGAGAGAGAGAGAGAGAGAGAGAGAGAGAGAGAGAGAGAGAGAGAAAGAGAGAGAGAGAGAGAGAGTGCCGGGGTGGGATTAAGGAAAATATAAAGTGAACAAATGGTTATAGCGGATTGCCTCGTACTCGCTCTTGTAAGTGAGACCTCGTCTCCATCCCTGCCACCCACTCCTCCTCCTCTTCTCTATAGATACGACAGACGTTGGCTCTTTTCCTAAAGGACGGACTCTGATTTTGAAGCAATGAGAGGTGGTCTCAACTGCCTCTCCCTTCCACCCCCACACCCACAAGTTGAGTCTAAAAGATTTTTTATATATTTTCCTTTTACTACAGTATTACTTAACTGTGGCTGGAAGTATCGGGTGGAGGGGGAGGGGGTGTGTCTTTACGAGCAATGACCCACCCTGATAACCCACTTAGAATCGAGTGGTTGGCGCGAGGGAAAACACGAGAGTCGTAACAAATAGCGACAAGTACAGGAGAAGTACACGACAAATGTACACTGATTACAGCCACGACGACATTGGATATATATATATATATATATATATATATATATATATATATATATATATATATATAATCAGGTTGTCTTTAAAACATGATACGGATGGTTCAGTGGCAGCTTGTTCGTCTGTATTTTCCATTTTATTTGCTCACTCAGCGCGCCGTTAGGGAGGCAATTTCCCCCAGGGTGAGCTGGGTTGGTAGCAGGGGAGAGGCTTTTCCCCCAGTAGCAGGGGGTGCTGCTTACGACAGGGGTAAAGCTAGGGTGAAGGTTCAGGGCTAGGGGCTATATCAGGCAGTATTTGGGCTAGATTTAGTATCAGGGGCAGGATTAGGGACAGGCGTTTAGAGTTAGAGTCAGGGACAAGTGCCTAGGGTGAGAGCTAGGAGCTAAGGGTGTGCGTCAGTGCTAGCGCCAAGGGATAGAGCCGGGTGTTAAGAGCTAGGACCAGTGCTAGGCATAGAGCCTAGGGGTCAGTGTTAAGGACTGCTATTAATAAAGCAATGCCTCTGTGCCACTTTCACTCAGCCACACGGCGCACTGAGACCTGGGCAATGCTTCTGTGCCACACTCTCCCTCTGCCTCCCCGACGGTACAGGGAGGCAGGCCTGAGCGATGCGTCTGTGCCACACTCCCTCAGCGGCCCGACCGCCTAGCTACGCCGTTCCAATTGCTTTTATAGCCGACCCGTTTTTGCCTGAGTGAGCTTACCGCTTGGCTAAATGGAGGGGATACGTTGGGGGGGTAGTGATGATCCATGGGGTGAGCAGAGGGTGGATGGTCGTGGAAAGTACGTAGCACAGGAGAACCCTGTGTTACACAGAAGATATGCTGGACCTTATTCGATAATAGCTTAAACCCCAGCAGTACCGATAAGATAAGGAGCCTTTTAAGGAAGCTGGCTCGAACGACTTAGAAATGATATATAGAATATAGAAGGTGCTGGGGCAAGACTAAGACAAAGTCTCGGCCACGAAGAGCTGATGCGTTGGGCAGGACGCAGCTGAATTAAGATGTTAACCCAGATATAAAGATGTGGGTGAGGAGGAGGAGGAGGAGGAGTTAACACATCGAAATGAGGCAAGAATGGGGAAAAAAAAAGATGAATGTCCGAAAGAAAATGGTGAATAGGTGTATGAAGGTGAATGATGGAGTTTACGAAACGTAGGATATTGTGGGCAGGAAGGGGACGTGTATGGGGTTAAGTGGGAAGGGGAAGATATCAGACGACCTGGTGGTCTGTGGCGAGGTGACCTGCTGGAGGACAGAGAGCAGTAGACCTGAATGGTCTGTGACGAGGTGACCTGCTGGAGGAAAGCAGTAGACCTGATGGTCTGTGACGAGGTTTTCTGATGGAGGACAGCCATTGCACTCTGTCTTCCTGGTCAATAACGACCGCGAGAGGATAGGAAAGATGCCACTTATGAGAGCCACACAAACACACACACACACACACACACACACACACACACACACACACACACACTTTCACAGTACAAGAACAGTGGATGACTGGAATGAAATGAAAGATAAGAATGTGACTGCAGACATCATGAGGCAGAAGGATAGAAAATCGTACGAGAGTAGAGAAAGTTCCAAAGATGGGGGGACGACCCACGAGTGTAGAAATACTCTCCCTCGTACAAACCAGGCAGTTACACAAACTGTTGTGTAGATAATAAGGAATAAAAAGCTGTTAAGCAGGACCCTTCAACGATACTGTAGTTAACTGTAAACAAGACCCAACCCTCAAACCACCCCTTTTTTCGGCTCTGGGTAAAAGGGGGGGAAAGGAGGCGCTTGAATGGTACACGTTCTACCACACAGGATTAATGCGACAGTGTGGTTTAAGGGAATATTTGTGGCGCCTCGTAAAGCACGGAGTGTTGGGCGAGATAAGGAGGGTCATGTGTCATCGTCTTGGACCCCCTCGTGGTCAAGTCTCGTACCACCAGCTTCATGAACACTTGTTGAAGATAATATGTCCAGAAGCGGTCGGTTCCCAAGACCAGCCCTTCCTGGTTGTGATCTCTCTCTTTTGTTTCAAAACTGAGAGATAAAGTATTCAAACACTTCTATACATGAAATAATGATGGAAAAAAATATCTTAATGCTTTCAGTCACCGGTACATACACAGTAATACGATGCAAAGGAACAGAAATATTTCAAAAAATGACTTCATTCAACAGCTTAATTTGGTGTCATTAAGAGGATTAGACCTTAGTTTAACACCAGATTTGTATTCCGCACGAAAATACTTCTTATAATGAGTCTTTCAAGAAAACCTTATTTTCTCAGAAAAAATACCCAAAATTGAAGGTAATAGTTACAGTGGCGTATCTAGAGTGTGGCAGGTAGGGCAGGTGCCCTGGGCGTCACTTGAAGGGGGACGCCACTCAACAGATTTGTTTTTTGACCTATGCTACCTGATTAACATTTTTAACGGTTTGGTTTTGTGAGATGAAAAAGAAACTCGCCTACTTTTCAACTATAATAATATTTTGCTACTATCAGTTGCATTACCGCTTCTACGTTACAATTTTGATGAAATTTGAGAGTTTTTATGAATTTAAGTTTGGCCTAACTCTTCAACAGTTTTTAATTACACTGTATATATTTTTATAAACATTCACTGAATGTACATTTATCATCAAGCCATGGGCGCAATTTCAGTGCTTGCCATAGGCGCTATTTCCCTTAGATACGCCCCTGGTGAGGGGGATATTTTGATGTTATATCTGTCGAGGAAACATGCAAGAGCTCTCTCTCTCTCTCTCTCTCTCTCTCTCTCTCTCTCTCTCTCTCTCTCTCTCTCTCTCTCTCTCTCTAAAACTGGCTATTGTGAGGTCTGTGTACGACTCAGTTATGATCATTTTGTTCACTGGAGGACGCAACCTACATTGAGATCCAAACCTCCTTCAGATATTTTCTCCTGACGGAGTGAGACCTTGCTGCTGCTGCAGCAGCTGTTAAGAGTCACTGTTGACTGACCCTGGGAGGCTTTGTTGGGTGGGGAAAACCAGGTTTATACACCGTCCACAAGCTTTCCCAAAGGAAATATTCAGGTGAGTTTTTTTTTTTTTTTTTCTAGGGGAACTTTCTCGTCCATTTTCATCTTCTACGACGTCTTGATGCATGTAGCACAGTGGCCTTGAGTCGACGTCTTGATGCTTTGAGCAGAGTCATAGACAGCCTTCGAGTTTCTCCGGGTCTTGTGCTTCGTCCCTCGTTTGTAGTCAGAGAAGCTTTTCTGTGCCGGGTGAGGCGGAGGTTAATGAACACATCATCCACCATCAAATTCATCTCTTGATCTGCACTGTCTTGAAGTGGTAAGGCGCCTCCTACATCATTCCCTACGATGGAACCGTCTGTTATTAGTAAATCTAAGTATTTCTCAATCGACATCAAGTCCTTTGTACTTTTTTTTTTTTTTTTTCATTTCTAGATGTAGTTCTCTCATTCTTCTTCATCTTCTAAGAATCATTCTCTGTTATGTCAGCACCTTAGTGCAGTGTGTACAGGTCCCTCATTCGTAGGTGAAGACACATACAACCAGATGCAGCTTCAAGCTCAAGTTGGAATAGATTTATTCTCTGTAGAAATAGGACACCCATCCACAACACAGAAAAGTGCCTCCATTACAATGACAATAGTGCCAGTTCCAAAAGCCTTTGTACATATAGACCACGTAGGAATATATATATATATATATATATATATATATATATATATATATATATATATATATATATATATATATCCACAGCTCTTTCCTTCACCACACCACAGAAAAAAGGCGTACCACACTCTTGTTTTCCTCATGTCCTTTGTCTTGACCATAACAAGACGGTTCTGTGGTAAGAAGACCTTCACCAGCGGAAATCCTCCTCATTCCCCGGCTGCCACAACCGTTCTTGTTGCACCAGCAGGAGGCTCCTCCTCCTCCTCCTCCTGAGGGAAGAAGAGGGGTGGAAAAAAAAGAGAAATGCTCTCTCGGGAAAGAAACCAAATCCCCCTTCCTTCCTTCCTATCTTGCTCTCTTTTTTGTCTCTTTGATTCAAAAACACTTCGAAGCTTGTTTGCTTTCCTTCCTCTTACCAAACCATACACTTTAGATTATCAGATTAATTCATTTCGAGATCATTGATCTAGAAAGTGTTTACAAAGTACGAGGGCATCTGTGAGGTCTTCCTTTGTGGCCTGTATGTTTTGCTCTCATCAAAGTGACATATTACTCCTTTTTTTTGTCATATATGACAGAGGACTACACCCACGGGGAGAAAAGTCGTGATTGAGGCTAAGGCATAAGGGAAAAAAAGTAGAGGCACACAAGGTGGAGAGAATATGAGGTAAAAAAAAGTGAAAGGTGGAAAACGCCGATATTCACGATTGAATGAAGTAATGTCTGCCTCCCTCACTATGACCCACCATCATGGTCACCAGATAACTATCAAAATCATCCTCATGAAACCCCCCTCATAAACCTTGATCCTCACCTCACCCTCGACCAAACGCATTTTCGCTCCACCCTCAACTGACGAAGGCTTCACTCCACCCTCAACACCACTGGTCTTTGACCTGACCTCTTGAGGGTTAGGTCAAAAGCAGTCCTCACTTCAATACATCCTCGACACCACTGACACTGCTGCTTGTAGGAAGAGAAAAGAGGAAGAAGGAGGGAAGATAGAAGAAGAAGAAAAAGAAGAAGAAGGAGGAGGACGAGGACGAGGAGGAGGATAAAGAAGAGGAGGAGGAGGAAGAGGAGAAGGAGGTGAATAAAGCACAAGAAAAAGAAGAGGAAGATGATGTACATTAAGATGTACAGAAAGACAAAATAAGATGAGGATGATGATGATGATGATGATGATGAAGGTAAAGATGAATAAGTACAAGCACAAGAACAAGATGAAAAAAAAAGAAGAGAGAAGAAAATTAAGATCAGAGTAAGGGAAAAATATCACATCACCCTTCCTATGTTTAGATAAGGATGGTGATAGGTTAAAAGTCTCTTGGGGGGGAAACTCACCGACTTGTGCTTTCTTGATGTCGGGGGGAGAGAGAGAGAGAGAGAGAGAGAGAGAGAGAGAGAGAGAGAGAGAGTTACGCAACACTAACCGTCCTATATAGGGCGTAAAACTTTTATTTATCGTTGTGGGATGTAAAACTTTAGATGGGACTGTTTCAATTTGTCATTCATCAGTGACACTAGTCTCATCTCGCGCCACAAATCACCTAGTAGGTAATGACCGTAAAATGCCACTCGTCTCTAAGGGCCGTTGGCGTATTAAGTAAAGTGGTCCCGGAAGATGAGCAACAATTCCGTAACAACTTCGTTCAAGTGGTTTAATATCGGTAATCAAATACGAACAGTGGAGGAAAATATAAGGTCTCAATTCATTACGAAAATAAGCACACGACGAATGATATTTTAACTCTCTTTTGTCACAAATTTGTTTTCTTTAATAAGACGGCAAACTTATAATGTGTAGACGTTTATAATCGGGGGAAAAAATGAGGAACTGGTAACCTGTCTACTGGGAAGGGCCGACGCCACGAACGTGTCCGAGTATTTCTAAAAGACTTTCATAATTTTTCTCATCCCAATTACGGATGACTAGACGTATTTCCCCCCTTACCTTGGATCATCACAATGCACTAGATACATCACTACAACTATATCATCTCTAGAAATCACACAGAACGATAGATTCTTAGGAGGATATATATAACTTGAGGTGACTCCGACATCCCACGCTGTCTACAGCCGAGGTTCGAGTTCGCCAGCCTCGTACAGCGCCCTACGTCGTCGCTTGCCCGTTACGCTACATTCTCCTGTACGAGAGACACTGTGTATATGTCTAGTTCCTATAGGATGACATTCACTCTCTCTCTCTCTCGTCCCCAAATTGCACCTGCTTATTACATATCATTCCCTTTACAAATGTTCTGTGATTCAGAACAGCATAGTTTGCGGCTGTTATATATATATATATATATATATATATATATATATATATATATATATATAATCTTTGACGCGTTCACACTGTGGAGCGTAAGGTAGCCAAGCAAAATGAACCCGTTGATAACTCGCAGAGACGTAGTGTTTGCACAAGCGAATTACGCCTATTAACCGGAGATACGGGGATGATAGAGGCAGAAATGAATGAATAAAAACAACTGCTTCGTTCCCAGGGCTGTCGTAAAGCATCTGTATTCTCTGTGATTTCAGTCCAGATTGGTAAAATCTCATAGGAAAACAATGGTAGGGCAATGGTATAAGGGAGTGTTGCTATGCGTTATTTATATATATACACCCGAACTCCCCTTCTGGGTTATAGCCTCGAAAACAGTAGCCCAAATAGCCTTCCATATAGTCCAGGCGACTGGACTGTACTGTACATGTACACGCTGTCTGTCGCCATGTTCATTCAGTTATGTAGACCATATGGCATATTTTAGGCGAGACATCGTGGGTGTTCTATGAGCACGTCCATTTTACGACTGAATCCAATTTTGGGTTGTGAATCACTCCCATTTTGAGTTGTGAGTCAGTTGTGAGTCACCCACTCGTTCCTCTGCCGCATGACAAGGGGCTGGGTTGTCTTTAAGCTGACTAGGGAATGGAAGCCAGTCAGGTCCTCCTCCTCACACTTATATAAGGGGAAGAGAAGGGGACAAAAAAAGAAAATAAATAATAATGAATTATTTACGAAGCGGTAAGTTCTTCTCTAAAGTGTAGAGTCACACAGAGTAGGTCTTGGTGGGAGGGGAGGGTTTCAGACAGAATCTGTTCTAACCACCATTTACCGTACGTCACACATCTGCTGCATTTCAGGTTATACCTTCACAGAGGTGGCTAGGAGAGAGAGAGAGAGAGAGAGAGAGGACTGTATTGCAACACCCTTTCCTCCTCACCCCCGCCACGGGGCTATTTGGGTAGGTTGGTTTGGTTGGCTATCTAGACATTTTAAGTAACGGTGAGAGGAGATTATGCCGCCTCTCTCTCTCTCTCTCTCTCTCTCTCTCTCTCTCTCTCTCTCTCTCTCTCTCTCTCTCTCTCTCTCACACGACTCAGTATGAGAGGCGGTATCAAGCGCTTGCACCCTAGTGAATATTAAGTGTAATGCGCGTGGTTAGAAAAAGGTGCATTTGGTGATGCCTCGGAAGTGGTTTATCTTTTGAGCTGAAATACGTTAAAATATGCCCAACGCGACAGCTACTGACCACGTAGAGTTTTCACGAATATGCAACTCATACTCTAAGGGCGAAATAGTATATAATGACCGTACAATCAGCTCATACGGAAAGAAAAGGAAAAAAAGATTGTAGCTACAGCCAAACTGGTATAATTCTCGAGACTAGCGTTTGTCTCGTTACCCGCCAGGCCTGGCGTGTGGTTCCCGACCCGACCCGTCAATTGTAGATGGCGCCTCGATCGTGAAGTTCAGTTACCCATATGCACAGACAGTCAGTCGTTCGTTGGATACTGTGGGCAGCGAACGATCTTGGCCTCCGACTAACAGAACCGTCTCCCGGCGGTACTAGGCATCATCTATGAACAACCACGTAAGAAATTGCAAGTTGTTTTTCGTCGATATTTTAGATTATTAGACTTAGAAAAGTCTTATTGTTGATAAAACTGCGGAGGGGAATAGTTTACGTCATTCTTGGTACGCCTGAAACCGCACAGCAATCTGCTGGTAACCATTATGTAACACATTCGTTAGTTTAAACATTTTCGAACATCTTGTTGACTGTGGCATAATGTATATTGCCTTTTAAGTGTTTATTTGTGGAAATATTAGCGGTATCATTAGTTATTACTTTAAATGAGGTTTTGTTTTTGTTTATCCGTGAAGCTTGCTTCGATATGCCAGTAGACCCGGTAGAATACGAAAACGGTAGTGGTAATAGCGTAATGCCAATTTGTGTTAGGAGTTTGTACGTGTACTACATATATTTCAAAAACCCATACGTTTAAGAATCTCTCCCAAGAATTATACCGCCGTAAAACGACAGGCTTTTAGAAAAAGGACTTGGAAAATTTCGTCTTGTGTAGAGGCACGAACGAAGCATTTTGAGAGGAAGTATGGCGTCAAACGGTAAACCCCACCCATACATACAAATGCCACACAGTGCCGGTTTTCGGCGAAAGTTTCGCCTTAACGTATTTTATTTCATTAGGTTAAGATCCCTTGTGTAAGCAGGGACTAAATAAGCTTTACGATATTTGATGTAATGACACCTCTACCACTGGCGAAGATTACTGTCCAAGAAATCTATTCATCTACCAAATTGCAGTACTTCAACAATACCCTGTATCAGATAAGGTCATAACGACCGAATTACTGTGATACTTGATACCCACGGATGATACAGGAAACAATATATAAACTCTGGTGATAAACTTGGCAACAATGCGTCGTTCTTGTAGTACGAACTAGTCCAACAATAAAATGCCCCATCTCTCCCTCTTCGGACAACGCACACCCCGACTCTTCTAAACATAGTATCTCCATTTTCCTCTTTAATCCTTGACATCATACACATTTTGCTTTATTTAATCCTTACTCTTAAGTATTTTTTTTTTTTTTTTTTGTTTGGATTGATCATTATCGACCATCTCTGAAATGCCTGTAACCTACCCACAAATGTATTATCAAAATTCAGACCACTGGATGACGTCCCTTCGAGGCATGTGTGTATCTTTTGATAACCGACGTTAGTATTATCCATATTAAAAGTTTTTCTCATTAAACTTGACGCACTTTCGGTTAACTCCTTAATGTCGTTGAACTTTGAAGTTCATGTCTCTTGCTTATTTCTAAATCATATCCCTGTCAAGATGTCGGGAGTTCATTTAGTGTCGTTGATCGTGGTCATTGCGTATAATGATAATGGCAAGTTTTTTGTTTTTTAACCGACTGAAACATGGAAAATGGATGCGTTCATTACCAGGGGGGAGCAGGAGAAAGTAGGTGGTATTGTATAGACGATTACGTACACAATTTCCGATATGGAGGTCATGTAATCTAATGATCGTTTATTTTCAAGGTTCGAGGTTGTTCCGCTTCAAGACTGCAGTTCGGAAACGAGCGATCTCGGATGGGAGGAGGCGATGGTGGCGCGGATGACAGAATCATGCCAAACTGTTGGATGAGGTCCACGTGATCGCTGGAGGGAGAGTGAGTGAGTTTGAAGGATCAGTTCTTTTGATAGGTTGTGTAAGCCAACAAAGATAAAGTTGCTTGGCCCTTCATTGCATCTTGTGGAGGAAACCCTACTCGCTGGCGTATTAATGACTTTCTGGGGGACCCATTTGGCCCAAACTATTCTTGGAATGGGAGGAGGGGCATCTTTAGCCCCACCCCCTCCCCATTTTCCCTTTAAAACGATCGGGCCCGAGGTCATTTTAAGTTAAAGGAATGAAAGTCGTGAAGGATCGTTTTTGAGCTTTGGGTATCCAGGTGTCTCGAGTCTTACGAGAGTGAAGGAAGGAAAGATGAGATGATGGTACTGACGTGTTCCTCCCAGCTTAGTCGGTCGTCTAGAAACCTGATAGACTGGACAGCCTGGAGGGGACGGGGTTCCTGGTGGACTGGACAGCCTGGAGGGGACAGGGTGTTGGGGTCTAGTGAGACAGTAGGAGGGGTGCGAGCTGATGTACCATGTCAATGCGTTCTGTTAATGTGACGGCGACGTAGTCGACAGTGGCTGGGGTTATAGAGGTTGATGTAGGTGTTTTGTATGGCAGTGTCACTGTATTTGAAGAAAAAAAATTAAGGTGAGAGCCCAATAGTCTTTAGTCTATTGGCCTTAAGTAGCTACGTGTGTGGGGACGTTGTGTGTGTGTGTGTTAGATCGTAGTAGCTAGGGTGATCAGCACTTTTCCCCCACCTCTCCCTCTCTGTGGGTCACGCTCTAGGGACTAATAAACTTTTATGGCAACTTGACCCGCTTCCAGGCAACTGTGAGAATATTGCATGAGCTCCGACAGTGACCAGAATACCAGACCATGTAGGTTAGGTTACCTGCAGTTTCCTAGTAAGCTTCGAGACGGGGTATGTATATATATATGCCACCGAAGTATATTTGCACCGTGAAAGCTATCCTCCTGTAGTTGATTTCGCTTCCGAGACTGTTATATTACATTGTGTGTACACAACACACACAATCTTCAACACGTGTAATATCCGGCACCAAGTGAATTTCTCTCAAACCTCCATCCCACCTATACCAGCTCGTCCCGTCATTTTAACAATCTACAAAGTTAAAACTTCTTAATAACATTTAAGTAATCGCTTTAAAAAAGAACAGAGTTAAATTAAGCATGTAAAAGGTTAAATTAAGCGCGCTTGTGTGTGTGTGTGTGTGTGTGTGGATGTTGTGGTAACTTGGAAAGTTGAGGAGTTGCCTGTGTGGAGAAGTCTGGGGCAAAGCGGGTCAGCTGGAACCTTGATTCAGTCGTTGGTCGTCGACGCCACCGTGGTGCACACACACACACACACAGTCCCCTTTCTCGCGAGACTTACCGTCGTTTGCGTCCTGAAAAATACTGGCCTGGTGGTTCCTGGAATGAAATCGACGCCTTCTCTCAAAACCCGTGGTAGTGAGAGATTAGAAAAATCTCCGGCGACGGCCATGAATGAGTAGAATGGATGGAAAATGATCTGGAAACATCAGGTGCCATAGTTAGAAAACGGTGGAGGCCAAGCCCTGGATGGCGGAGTAGGGCAGTTGTACGACGCCGGCTCCGTGAATGTTGCCAGTCTACCATTTTCTCAATAATTCGGACTGAGCCGTTCTGTGTGTGGGGAAAGTATCGTTTCAAAGAAGAGAGAATTCGTGAATGACAAGTGTTAAATGGCTTTAGATGTATTTTATCGCTATGGATTACGGATTACTGTGTAGTGAAGAGTCAATGCGTGTAAGACTAGAGTGGCAAGATCCATCTATGAGCGGTGTTTTTAGGATAATTATATGTTAGCGTTTCGAAATGTTTCGTCCATTGGCACCCAGGGACGATGCGTGGATGACTTCAAGCGTAACAGTTCTGTGGAAGTGGTAGGTAACTGCATTGTAGCATGTAGGTGGATTAGTATAGGGAGCCTGGTTTAACATGGTGATACGTTAGTCAGGAAGCTGTACATATTTTCTTTTTAAGACATTGCCATAATTCCCATTTTATTTACTGTGATGCCAAACTTGCCGCCTGTTGGTTGCTTTCGCGGAATCTCTTAAGTATCAAAGTTAGCAATTTTTTTTTGTAGTCTTGTGCCTCGTAATCTTGCCAAAGTGAAAAGCATCCGAAGAGTAGATCTTTATCTTCATGCTTTGAAGTCGTGTGTGTGTGGACTGATTCCAGAAATCATTTTACCTTGATACTCTCAATCTCTTTCAAAAACACTATAATATTTGCTGTGTGGGGTAGGGCACCTACGACAGTTTCTCGGGATCCTTTTTATTTTTCTCCAGAATGTGTAGTGCTCTATCTATAGGTGTGTTGTCTTTGTGTAACGACAGTTTTTTTTAAGGAGTCTGGTGTCGGGGAAAGAGTGCAAGGTATGTTTTTAAATGGCCTTCCAGAAATCGTATGGTAATGCGGTGAGAAAGGGGGATTTAAAAAGGAGTCTTCGTACTCTGAAAAGGCACATTTTTATATCTTCACTAAAGGAATATCATTAGATTGTTACGATGAACAGGACCATAGTTTTGGGGAATAAAATGATACACAAATCCGACTGGGTAAGACTGTTTACATTTGATGACCCTTTAACTTGCACACCTCTGCCAGGCGTATGAATTTTATTTTTTTTTTTTTTGAGAAGGGTATATAGTAATTTTTCACTTGGTTTTGTCTCGATGTGATTACTGATGGTTTTCATGAAATTTCTACTGTAAGGGTGAAAACCATGAGAAATTTCTGCTTTAGGGGAGATTCCTTCAAAATGTTACAACCTAACAGTAGTTCGCAGATCTCTTACGGGTGTCTTTAACATCTTCACATACCAGCGTTAAGAAAAAGCTTAGCCCTGTAAAACGATACTTGTAGTCTATGACGGTATATTTCGCCTTGGGGTAAAGGCGACCAGTTTAGGAATTTTTCATACGAAGGCGACGTCTTTGAATGTCTGGTCAATAGCCTCAAAATTGGTAGTTTGTCGGCTCTCTGAATAATGCCTCTTGTTGCCTTTATAGTTTCTTTCATCTGGCAAACCATGAGTGTCCTCGTCTGTAATTCTTAAGAGGGTATTGAAATTTGCAGTACTTAATTTACGTTTTTTTATGGAAACTAAAGAATTGATTCCCGTATTTCACTGATGGATTATATTTCCTTTTCCCTGTGTCTCTTAGACATTTCGAGTTTGTCAGTACCTTCGACAGGGGTTTCTCTTCAGTACTTGAGAACTGTGGATCTCGCGTTTTCCAGACACCTCCATTGGGTAGCATTTTACTAAGCGTTCCTAACCGCGATTCGTTCATTCATGGGCCGCTTAGGGTCGAGCATATGGCTTCAAATCCTCGTTTCGGCAGCCTGTCCACAACCAACCAATAGTTGTTCATCACCCCAGAGAGGTTTGTTGATAAAATGGGTACCTAGCTCAGGCAGGACATTATATATATTCTAACCCTAAGATGGCTTCGATTCGGACTTCGGTTACCAGTGCCGTTTCGGCTAACATAAAGACACGCGGCCCGTGGCATTCTTGAATTTTTTTTTTTTTTTTTTTGTAACCTCTTTTAGAGGTTGTGCATTTAACCACTAAAGGTCAGGCTACTGGGTTGGGTCGTTGTACGATCAAGCTGTTGGAAGCCGCAGCCCGCGGGTCAACCTAGTCCCACAGTCTGGTACACTTGTGTGAAGTAGTTGAAAGGTCTCGGACCCTGAGTGTTTGTGTTCACTAAGGTGTTGAAAGATTTCAGGCTTCGTGTATTTAAGGTCGCTCTCTTTTGTGCCTGTTGCACCTTCAAATACCAGAGGAAGTATTTTCCAACCCACCCGTCCTTCTACCCTGTAAAAGTGCTCTTTCATAGCATTTTTGTTCTTGCATCTACCTGCTATTGCTCAAAGGAGTGTTCTATCTCGTGGGTAAAAATTTATTTCTTATTTTCACTTTTTCGAAGTATTTAATAACAAAAGCTTGTTGGGGAAACTAATCCTCATCTCTGTGCAACTTTCGTATCTCATTTTTTAAACATTTTTTTCTAGTTTACATGTAGTCTATGTAATCGCAATAAAGTGGCCTGTTAATCCTTACTGTCTTGAGTTTCTTTAAATGTTAGGCTATAGTTATGAATTATCGGTCATGTTTTTGTCTTTACTAACCTACAAAACTCTTTCAGAGCAGTAGCAGAGGCGGCTAACGAGAGGCAGTGCAGCAGGAACTGGGAAACGATGGAGGAGGATGAGCTGCAACAGGCAGGACCACAGGTCGTAGTTGTTCAACAGCCAGTTGTTGCTCGCAGGCGAACTGAGGATCTACTGCCCCCACATCTACGAAGAGGGTTAAAGGTAATTAACATTTGATACCCTACAAAATATAAACTATTTGAAAGATTAAGTGACTTGAAACCCCCAACTGGAAAGTGTACCTCTAGGGTGTAGGAGCATTGAACCCTCTTAGTTCAACAGATCGTACAAGTCCAGTTCCTATGGAAAATTTTTGAAGTATACCAGTGGGCGTAAGGCCGACCTATGCACGGCATGCCTTTTGCGACGCCCAACCGTGTGATACGTCTCTGATGAACAGTCCGGGTAAGGAGCTCTGCTACACTTGTAAGACCCCCCTCCCTCTTTGGAACTTCCTAGACTGTCGTTAAGTTTTTATTCATGACTTACACGAGACTGATAACTGGAGGCCTGATTGGCCCACAACTGGGTTGTCTGGTCTATCGCAGATTCCCGGCTCATGCATATTATCCTTGCACTGTCCTCGTTAACGCTTTCGTTTATGAATTTTATTTCTGGCTTTTTTTCTGAGTGTACCCGAATTTATAAAATGTTTAAAACTATTCTTGAAGGTATTTATAGTATTAGATTTCACTACGTCTGACGGTACCTTAAGTCTACTCAGTCTACGTATTTAAAGAGAAGAGATCCAGTCGTTTTGGAATATTCGTATGCCAGATTTCTAAGGGATAGGATCAGTCTTGTCGCCCGTCTTTGTATTTTTTAATTTTTCTTTTATATAGTTTGGGGACCAAAACTGAACTGCATATTCAATGTGTGGACTTGCTACAAAATAATTTGTTTCTGCTGTCTTGTAATATGTTCTTTGCTTTGAAACCTAACATTTGGTTTTATTTTTTTATTTGCTGCTTGACACTGTTTAATGTACTTAAGATTATGGCCAATTCTTGAGGTAATCTTTATAATAAGTTGGAGAATTTTCATGGTTTGTATTCGTAATGTATTATTCTCGAAAATGCATAAATTTACACTTTTCTACATCAAACTTCATACGCAATCTGTCTGACCACTCTGCTAGTAAGGCGAGATCTCTCTGAATAATTTGTCCCGCCTGTTTACAGCTCTACCTCCTAGTTTGGTATCGTTAACAGTTTTGGAGATCTTGGATACAAGTGATCTAGGTCATTAATGTATATTAGGGGAATTGGGCCTAGGAGCTACCCCTGTGGCACACCACTCTGTGCAATTAGTCGTGTTACATTTCAACAAGGTACCAGGCTAATGCCATTCTCTTTACACGGTTTCATGACCTCTGTATCTTCCACAAACATGTTCAGGTAGGAGTCCATACCTTCTGGCAGGCCATTTAGAATATTTATGGTCCCAGAACCGAACCTTGCGGCACGTATCTAGTGACCTCATTCCATTTAGATATGGCCCCCCTGTCCGATATCGTCTTAGACGAAGATAATTGTTTAAAGTGCCTTCTTGTTTATGTGTTTAAGATCTCTAGGAGTGCGTCCTATCGGACAGATATCTGAGTTTTTTGTGTGCACGAAATCTTGCTTGCATAGCATACCCACTTGTTTTCAAAACTGCCGTCGTTTTATCCACACCTTCTGTAACGACATTGTCACTGACGTTAGTGTATCTTGTTACAGATGAGTAACGGCTGCACAATCCCGGGAACTTCCATTGTTGTCCTGGGTGTTGGAGGGTTTCTGGTCCTGCTCTTGGGCATGGTAATGTTCTCCAGGATTGATGACTTGTTGGCATTCGGACTTGGCATGCTAATCCTTGGAGGTAAGGAGAGAGAGAGAGAGAGAGAGAGAGAGAGAGAGAGAGAGAGAGAGAGAGAGAGAGAGAGAGAGAGAGAGAATTACTACTACTATTACCACATGTACGATCGGTGTCCTTTGGACCAAGTTGTTGGGTTATTTTTGGAGCCACATCCTCTCGTCGAGTACAAGGGGAGAGACTTAAAAAGTAACGGTTAGTATATGGAGCAATCGACAGACGTGCTGGTTACTGAACCTTCGTCACTGTCCCCCTAAGATAGGGGGACAGTTATCAGATCATTGAGGCGAGTATATAAATAGTAGGATACAGGAAACCCAATGTCTTTGAGGTAAATCTTTAATATGGGTGAAATATTTTATTGTACCAATAAGACTAAGTTTTGGACTTGAAGAGCACTGAGGATACTTCATGCACTTTATTCATAAACGATAACACGTCCTTTGATCTGACGCATGATTCCATGTTATTTAGAATATAGGGATTTCTTAAGATATTTATTTACGTCCATTTTCCCAAAATAATGTTTGGAAGAATATGGCTGAATTACATATTCACGAAAACCTTCTTCAGCAGAAATCAAAGGGAATGAAATTTATTATTTTTCCACATTTGTGCAGGTGCTTGTGCCATAACCAGCTGCCGGTTGGGTTTCATCGCTCGTCGGGACTACAACGCCTTGCCTCCAGACCATCCAGACCGCATCAAGTACTCCTCCAGGCCAGTGGTTGCTCTCCCCGACCCAGATGTCGGAGTAGGAACCACTACTTATCAGTTCCCACCCACAGTGCATGAGGTTGACTACCCATCAACCTCGATTGAAGGACAAGAGGCAAGCTGGCCAGCGTCGTCAACTGTAGCACAGGTTAACAACCCATCGCCGTTACCGCCACCATCACTTGATGGACGTACGGACCTGTGGAGTCCTACTGCTCCTATATCCTCGCAGCTCATTGAGGACGACCTTCCTCCTTCGTATGAAGAGGCCATTAGAAATGCACAGTATACACACGTTCCAGGTCAGTTGACTTAGTGTAATAGAACTCTTTTCCTTAAAACGTTTGCAAGTAGGGAACTCTATATATTCCTTACAAGAACGTAGGATCGGATTGACAGGACATGGTAGGACGTGTTTACCACGAGGAGAATCTCTGGTAGTGAAATATTCCGTATCTAGCTCAGTTTTGGCCTTCGGGGGCTTGTATACTCTCCGTCGCCCCATGCCATCGGGAAGGCTTAGCCTAGAGTTCCGCCCACCTTGCATGCGGTACTTGAGAAATACCTTTTCTCGGTCATTTCTCTAAACAGTCCTGTTGAGTATGCCGAAGAGCTGTATTGGAGCTCCTGCCTATGCAGACTTGAAATTGCCAATTTGTATAGTACGGAGAAGGGACTCGGAAGGTTTCTATTGATTGTGCATAACAATGCTAGATTTATTTATTTTCTCTACTGTGCGGGGTGAGAGCATGCATTTTTATGAAGTGTACAAAGTAGCTATTGTAGACATTAGGTCTAACGACCGCCTCTCCCATAAGCATAGGGGTATAATTTATTCCTCGGGACGTAGTGATATTCCCCCATAATTTTCCCTTCTGGAGAAGTGGTTTCCCACTAAAGACTTCTATATGCTGGTTAGAGGTGGTTTTATCCTCGTGTGCACATCTTGGTGTCTATTATATAGGTAAACAAGTTCGTACCCATATATAATATGCGTGTGCGCGCGCAAAAAAGTACAGATGCGAGTGTACACGAGATGCAATTATGAAACTGAGCGAAATCAGAAAATGCAAAGTCCCGAGCGCTTTCGTGTAATTGTTAGGACCGAGTACAAATCGTAGCCAGAATATAACATACCAGCCACCACTAGGCGGAGCAGGCAAACGAATTAACAGGTGAAGGTCACGAGTAATTGAGGTGAGATTGTCGAGGATGACTTGTGGCCTAATCCCTTCACTTTACTGATTTACGACTGCCAGTGGCGGCTGGTATATTGTACTCCGGCTCCATCCTTCCGTACTCTCTTGACGATGAAATTATACGAGTGTTTGAAACTTCGGGTTTTTCGTTTCCTTGTGGGTTTTTCCCTGCATTTGTTAACCAATATGGATAACTTTCTACTGCTCTCTGAACTTGCTGACAAGGGCTGTATCCCTGCTTATAATTTCCCCAGATCTTCCTGTTGGCCACTGGACACACGTTTTCATACAGTAATGAACGTTATCGGTGCTTTTTTTTTTTTTTTCGGTTTAGTGGTTACCACATTTGTACAAAACTTATTAAGATCCTTTTTTAAATTCGCCACACCAAGCATCCAGGCAAATTATGCCCAAGACATTAGGTCTGTATTAAGTCTCGAGTGCACTTTCCTGTATTGCTTTTTCAGGGAAGACTAGGAATGACACCAAGTCTTCCTTAAAGATGTAATACACGGAAGTGCACACGAGACTTGTTTCATTGTTCCTCTTGGTTAGCATGTGACTATGTAAAAAATACTAATATAAAACTTTTATAAAACTACTTTACTGATGCAATTTTGATAAAATATCCATCCAACTTTCATCTTTTCTTAATGCCTTTGATTTGAAGAGCCAATTGATGTTTATCCAAGAGGTGGAATTCTTTCTCTCGAGATTTTACTAGAGAAACCATGAATTATATACATAAAGCGACACAGATGGTACGAGACAAATTAAAGGCCATACCTGGTGTATGAGCAAAGAATAAGAGAAAATGAATGTTGAGAATTGGTTAGGGCTGTGCATTTAAACGCAGAAAGGATGTAGGAAGAGGGATAAGACTAGCGTGACTAGGTGTAGGAAGAGGGAAAAGACTAGTGGGACTAACTAAACTTAATGTGGAAAGCAACGGTGTGGCTTGTCCCGGAATCCAAACCATGGTGGTTGGGAGCTGAATTGATCAAAAAAGTTTCCCTGAAAAATTCCCTGCCATTTTCTGTCCTTTCTAGTAACAGATTATCTTAAAAACGAACTTTCACCATTTTTACATCATTTAATAGTGTTTAGAAAGCTTTTCCCTTTTTCTCTTTAGCTGTAATAGATAATCTTAAAAACAAAGTTGGGAGCCTCAGGACCTAAACTATGGTGGTTGGGATTTATTACAAATCTCTTTAAGAATCCGGCGACCCTGTGATAGATCGGGAAAAGGGCCATAGCATTTTTTTTTTTTTTGAGACGAAAGGCATGATGCATGGAGAATCAGAGGCTTTTTGGGACTATTCTCGCCATTTAGGATGGAGGACTAAGAACCACTTGGATACGCGAGTAGTACTCCATACAAAATGGAATGAAATCTTTAAAGAAAAAATAATAGAGGCTGGTTACAAATGACGGCGCCTTATGCAAGGCGCCCTGGGGTTTCTGACACAAGCATGAATGGCTGTCTCGGCCTGCCATGAGTCAGTATCGACTACCGAGGATGATCAAGGCACAGTCGGTCGTTCACCTCGACCCATCGAATACTCGTGGAGGAAGTGACGTACACCACAGTTGCCACCGTCACCTCCTGAGGTGTGTGTATATGTCGTTCAACACTACCAAAGCCACCCAGCAAGAAGGAGCTGATATATACAGGTGGAACTTTATGCAAATGTGACCGAGAACTGCAATAGAAAATAGAAATGAAATAATCGAAATGTAATTGATAAATAATCTAAATGTAATTGATGAAATAATCGAAATGTAACTGAAATGAAATAATCTAAACAGAGAACTAGAATAATCGAAATGTAACTGATAAAACTGAAAGAACCGTAGTAGTAGGTTACATGTTTTACAGCTTTTCATAAATGAAGGCGGGTACAACACTTTTATGGGAACGTGCACACAGCCGAGGGAATCCTGCTTGTGGTTCCTGGAAGTAGAGTTGTGGAAGACCTTGGACATGCGAGCTCAGTAGTTGGACGACAACGTCTAGTGAGCATCACACCCTTGCGCACTCGTCGGAATCATTTGGAGTTTGTGCCATCGTACTGGCCTGGTCGTGGTTTCCTGTTAAGGTGGCTCGGTCGCCTGATATCGTGCGAGCAAACGAGTGAAAGAAAATCCACAGTGAAGGAACTGTTTGTTGGGAATTACAGAAAATGTTTTAAAAAGTTCAGGCAAGAATATGGCGGTGGCGACAGCATGACGATAGCCGTCTGAAAGTTGCCGATTTCGTATTTTATTTTCTAAATTTAGTGACTGAAAACGAATAGAAAAGACTTGCTTATTCCAGGGGTGGAATAACATGCATCATTGACAAGTGTGAATATAAGTTTACTAGAAAGATCTGCGGTGATATTGAATTATTTTTTTTTCCTTTCGTAGTGCAGAACTGGACGTTTGTAACCCTAAATTTGGCAACGTATAACAGTGGGCGGTGTCGTAAGGTACCATAACAGATTTCCTAAATGTTTCGTCTATAGCTATTCACATTCCGAGCAGGATGAATCAATGGATGTGGTATGTAAAGCTTTTTATTTTTTTTTGCCTTTGCATCGGAGTAAATAAAGAAGTTATTAAATCCATACGTTGTCTTTAGAACCGATTCTCCCTCGCTTAATTTTTTTTTTAAGTTAGCGTCTGATTACGTAACGGAAGGGAGGCCGCTAGGAAAGTCTCCCATGCTCCTTGGGAATACCGCGAAATCTATGCTCTGTCCTTGGCTAATGTAGCGAAATCTCGCTAGAAACACTTCTCCTCCGTTCGTGTAGTGAATGTTAAACAACCACTGTCTGCTGGGCAGGTGTTGCCGGCACTACTCGCTGTGTAAGTGGTAGGGGATTGAAGACTGTTGCAGAAGTGAAACTGCACCAAAGTGGTTGTACATGATTTACTCCCTTGGCCACAGGGTTACAGTCTGTTCTTTCTGGGTCACCCACACGTAGGCTGCTGCCAATTCCGCAAACATGTACTCGCTTTCTCTCTTCTCTCTCTCCAGTACACAACACGTAGGCGAGTAATTTGATTCAACTTCGCAACTTTTTTTTTTCTTGATGTGTGGTAAGCCCTATCACACGTACATAAACGCCACTACCCTGTAATGGTCAAATCCTCAGAATACACTTAAATTCTCTGAGTCTTTCCCCAATATTGATGTAATTACCCATTTGCAAGGGAAGTCATGTCTACGCTCATGGTGCCCACATTTCTTTATCATACTACTTAATCGTCGAGCACATCTGAGTTTATTGGTTTACATACCATGTATGCGAATGAGGTATTTCTTATGTTTCTAAGCGCTACTTTGTGAACGCGAGAAACTAGTATGAAATCGATAAAATTAACGATTAACTGTGATATTTCAGAGGCTTTCTACGAAACTACGAGCTGACTGAAGTACATAAAAGCAGAAGTAATCGGAAACAATGCAGCAGGAAGAGCAGCAAGACCGGCCAGCACCGCAAGTCATAGTCATACAACAGCCTGTTATGGTAGACAGTCGGAGCCTAAATAGATGCAACCCGTATTTACAAAGAGGAGTCAAGGTAAGCACTGCACTCGCTAAGGTGCATTCACTCAACCCCCATTGAAAGGTTTTCCTTACAGACGAGGATGACTGAACCTATAGTATGTGGGGAACCCCTTTATATATGAGAAATACTTAGAAAAGCAAATGGATTTGTATGTAGCATTTATGGATCTGGAGAAGGCATATGATAGAGTTAAGAGATGCTCTGTGGAAGGTACTAAGAATATATGGTGTGGGAGGCAAGTTGTTAGAAGCAGTGAAGTTTTTATCGAGGATGTAAGGCATGTGTACGTGTAGGAAGAGAGGAAAGTGATTGGTTCTCAGTGAATGTAGGTGTTCGGCAGGGGTGTGTGATGTCTCCATGGTTGTTTAATTTGTTTATGGATGGGGTAACAACCCCATCCATAAACAAATGGAGGTGAATGCAAGAGTTTTGGAAAGAGGGTCAAGTATGCAGTCTGTTGGGGATGAGAGAGCTTGGGAAGTGAGTCAGTTGTTGTTCGCTGATGATACAGCGCTGGTGGCTGATTCATGTGAGAAACTGCAGAAGCTGGTGACTGATTTTGGTAAAGTGTGTGAAAGAAGTTAAGAGTAAATGTGAATAAGAGCAAGGTTATTAGGTACAGTAGGGTTGAGGGTCAAGTCAATTGGGAGGTAAGTTTGAATGGAGAAAAACTGGAGGAAGTAAAGTTTTACATATCTAGGAGTGGATCTGGCAGCGGATGGAACCATAGAAGCGGAAGTGAATCATAGGGTGGGGGAGGGGGCGAAAATCCTGGGAGCCTTGAAGAATGTGTGGAAGTCGAGAACATTATCTCGGAAAGCAAAAATGGGTATGTTTGAAGGAATAGTGGTTCCCACTATGTTTTATGGTTGCGAGGCGTGGGCTATGGATAGAGTTGTGCGCAGGAGGGTGGATGTGCTGGAAATGAGATGTTTGAGGACAATGTGGTGTGAGGTGGTCTGATCGAGTAAGTAATATAAGGGTAAGAGAGATGTGTGGAAATAAGAAGAGCGTGGTTGAGAGAGCAGAAGAGGGTGTTTTGAAATGGTTTGGGCACATGGAGAGAATGAGTGAGGAAAGATTGACCAAGAGGATATATGTCGGAGGTGGAGGGAACGAGGAGAAGTAGGAGACCAAATTGGAGGTGGAAAGATGGAGTGAAAGATTTTGAGTGATCGGGGCCTGAACATGCAGGAGGGTGAAAGGCGGGCAAGGAATAGTTAATTGGATCGATGTGGTATACCGGGGTCGACGTGATGTCAATGGATTGAATCAGGGCATCTTGTTCAAGATTCGTTGTTGAGATATCGGTTCATCAGTGTTTGGTTTGCAGTATGAAGTGTAATGCTTCGACAAGGTAATTTGATCTCCAGTAGCAATACTTTTCATTTGGAATGACCAGACCTGTGGGCACAGTTGAGATCCTCTGGTGCAAGTCTAAAATCTTCGATTAGAGAGACCTGCTCACAGGCAGTAAGATAGGGATGAATAGTTCAGATTTTGTTGGCTCGTTTGAGTAAAAATTTTTAGATGTCCGGAGGTCCTTCCTTATGAGTACCGTAACGAATGTAGATGTGTTTAATGATCATGTTTTAACATTTATTTGTATAGATGGGAGAGGGTGGCCACGGTCCTCTTTTCGTTGCAGCTCCACACACATCTCCCTCATGCATTTATGTGAAGAAAATTTAATATTTTTTAACTGACCAAAGTATTTAATTTCCCTTAGTCCTTCATGAGAGATTACTCTTCTGAGCCCGAAATGAAACCAACCGCAAGACCTCTTTCACTGTCCTTCCATGTGTGCAAGACTTCGTCTAACCTGTTTATTCCCTTTCCTATCCACGATTTTTCCCCACTTTCCTGAATGACTCGAGCAGCTGTTGCAATCGCTAATAGCGAATATACAGGTCTCTCTCTACCATTTCGCAGTCCCAGTTACTTCCCACCTGATCCATAATGTTAGCACCACTACCAAGCTCTGATGAATGATTCAGCCTCGTTTCGAAAATCATTTACATGAAAAAGAACCAGTCGTGTCCCCACACTGTGGTAAATCAGTTTCCCTTTCCCAGTCTCCTTTCGTATTGATCACTATGACGTTTGTCCCTTTTCCATTCCTTTGTCTGGCGTATATGCATAAATCTTTTGCATATGTGGTGAAATTTCATCAGGACCATGAGTCCTGTATGGAGCATGACCATTCAGTATTATGTCTTTTCTATATCTCATTGTCGTGCGTCATCTGCAAGAGCTAGTATTTGTTGAATGAAATCGGGCATGCACAGATTGTCACTTCAAACTGCCTTTGCTTTGTTCCTTTTCCTGTAAACTCGACATGGTTACTAACATTTGAATGCTTCCGTTTACAGTTTAGCAACGGCTGCAGGTGTCCGGGATTCCTCTTCATATTAGCAGGAACTTTTGGATTCTTCTTCCTCTACGTAGGCCTCATAATAACCTTCGTTATCGGGAATGGCGCGATGGCGATAGGCATCATCTTAATACTTGTTGGAGGTAAGGTTCCAGAGAGAGGGAGGTTGTGTTGTCTGGCTATAGAGGGTAGAGTGTGAGGTATCATCTGGGGTGAGGGTCACTTGGATGGCATTGATGTGTAGGTAAACAATTGCTTATTTTGGAGAGAATTATTACCAACCCCATCAAAGGCTGGTGTCAAGATGAAATTATTGGATTAGTCAGGAACCATTTAGTTCGAGTCCAACGAGAGAGAATAGAGGTAATGGATGGTGTATTTAGTAATAAACAGACTTGCTGATTACCGAGCCTTCGTCACGGAGGGGGGTATTAATAAAGTCCAAAGAGACAGTTTATAAAAGTTATTAGATCACTATGTAATTATGCCGTTATATAGACAGTGGGAATACCTGGCTTAAAAAGCGAGATATACATAAGTATACGTATATAAGTAGGAGAGATGGCCAGAGAGCGTTATTGGATTACGTGTTGACAGGCGCGCGAAAGAGACTTTTGGATGTTAATGTGCTGAGAGGAGCAACTGGAGGGATGTCTGATGATCTTGTGGAGGCGAAGGTGAAGATTTGTATGGGTTTTCAGAAAAGAAGAGAGAATGTTGGGGTGAAGACGGTGGTGAGAGTAAGTGAGCTTGGGAAGGAGACTTGTGTGAGGAAGTACCAGGACAGACAGAACAGAATGGAAAAAGGTGAGAACAAAGGAGGTAAGGGGAGTGGGGGAGGAATGGGATGTATTTAGGGAATCAGTGATGGCTTGCGCAAAAGATGCTTGTGGCATGAGAAGCGTTGGAGGTGGGTTGATTAGAAAGGGTAGTGAGTGGTGGGAAGAAGTAAGATTATTAGTGAAAGAGAAGAGGCATTTGGACGATTTTTGCATGGAAAAAATGTAAATGAGTGGGAGATGTATAAAAGAAAGAGACAGGAGGTCAAGAGAAAGGTGCAAGAGGTGAAAGAGGGCAAATGAGAGTTGGGGTGAGAGAGTATCATTAAATTTTAGGGAGAATAAAAAGATGTTATGGAAGGAGGTAAATAAAGTGCGTAAGACAAGGGAGCAAATAGGAACTTCAGTGAAGGGGGATAATGGGGAGGTGATAAGTAGTGATGCGAGTAGATGGAGTGAGTATTTTGAAGTTATGTTGAATGTGTTTGATGATAGTGGCAGATATAGGATGTTTTGGTCGAGGTTTTGTGCAAAGTGAGAGGGTTAGGGAAATTGATTTGGTTAACAGAGAAGAGGTAATAAAAGCTTTGCGGAAGATGAAAGCCAGCAAGGCAGCAGGTTTGGATGGTATTGCAGTGGAATTTAATAAAAAAGGGGGTGACTGTATTGTTGACTGGTTGGCGAGGTTATTTAATGTATGCATGATTCATGGTGAGGTGCCTGAGGATTGGCGGAATGCGTGCATAGTGCCATTGTACAAAGGCAAAGGGGATAAGAGTGAATGCTCAAATGACAGAGGTATATGTTTGAGTATTCCTGGTAAATTATATGTGAGGGTATTGATTGAGAGGGTGAAGGCATGTACAGAGCATCAGATTGGGGAAGAGCAGTGTGGTTTCAGAAGTGGTAGAGGATGCTTTGAAGAATGTATGTGAGAAATACTTAGAAAAGCAAATGGATTTGTATGTAGCATTTATGGATCTGGAGAAGGTATATGATAGTTGATAAAGATGCTCTGTGGAAGGTACTAAGAATATATGGTGTAGGAGGCAAGTTGTTAGAAGCAGTGAAGTTTTTTTTTTATCGAGGATGTAAGGCATGTGTACGCGTAGGAAGAAAGTGATTGGTTCTCAGTGAATGTAGGTTTGCGGCAGGGGTGTGTGATGTCTCCATGGTTAATTTGTTTATGGATGGGGTTGTTAGGGAGGTGAATGCAAGAGTTTTGGAAAGGGGGGCAAGTATGAAATCTGTTGGAGATGAGAGCTTGGGAAGTGAGTCAGTTGTTGTTCGCTGATGATACAGCGTTGGTGGCTGATTCATGTGAGAAACTGCAGAAGCTGGTGACTGATTTTGGTAAAGTGTGTGAAAGAAGCAAGTTGAGTAAATGTGAATAAGAGCAAGGTTATTAGGTACAGTAGGGTTGAGGGTCAAGTTAATTGGGAGGTAAGTTTGAATGGAGAAAAACTGGAGGAAGTAAAGTGTTTTAGATATCTGGGAGGGGATCTGGCAGCGGATGGAATCATGGAAGCGGAAGTGAATCATAGGGTGGGGGAGGGGGGCGAAAATCCTGGGAGCCTTGAAGAATGTGTGGAAGTCGAGAACATTATCTCCGAAAGCAAAAATGGCTATGTTTGAAGGAATAGTGGTTCCCACAATGTTTTATGGTTGCGAGGCGTGGGCTATGGATAGAGTTGTGCGCAGGAGGGTGGATGTGCTGGAAATGAGATGTCTGAGGAAAATATGTGGTGCGAGGTGGTTTGATCGAGTAAGTAATGTAAGGGTAAGAGAGATGTGTGGAAATAAAAAGAGCGTGGTTGAGAGAGCAGAAGAGGGTGTTTTGAAATGGTTTGGGCACATGGAAAGAATGAGTGAGGAAAGATTGACCAAGAGGATATATGTCGGAGGTGGAGGGAACGAGGGGAAGTGGGAGACCAAATTGGAGGTGGAAAGATGGAGTGAAAAAGATTGAGTGATAGGGGCCTGAACATGCTGGAGGGTGAAAGGCGGGCAAGGAATAGAGTGAACTGGATCGATGTGGTATACCGGGGACGCCGTGCTGTCAATGGATTGAATCAGGGAATGCGAAGCGTCTGAGGTAAACCATGGAAAGTTCTGTGGGGCCTTGATGCGGAAAGGGAGCTATGGTTTCGGGCGTTATTGCATGACAGCTAGAGACTGAGTGTGAACGAATGGGGCCTTTGGTGTCTTTTCCTAGCGCTACCTCGCACACATGAGGGGGGAGAGGGATGTTATTCCATGCGTAGCGAGGTGGCGATGGGAATGAATAAAGGCAGTGTGAATTGTGTGCATGTGTATATATGTAGGGGTGTGTGTGTGTATATATATGTGTACATTGAGATGTATGGGTATGTATATTTGCGTGTGGGGACGTGTATGTATATACATGTTTGGGGGTCGATTGGGCCATTTTTTTCGTCTGTTTCCTTGCGCTACCTCGCAAACGCGGGAGACAGCGACAAAGCAAAATAAATAAATAGTGGATTACAAGAAACCCACTAGGTTTATTCTGGGCTCTTGAGACCTTCACACGAGGCTAGGTGCCCATACAGATCCCAAATCTTACACACAGTTTCAAGTGTTATTCAAAACAGACTCCATTATTTCAGATTTAATTACGTTCATTTTCTCATTCTCTCGTAAAGAATATGGCCATTGTTGAACATATACTGAAGATGACATGAAAACCCTAATTCATTTGTCTGATGCAGCTGTGGGTGCAATATCCTGTTGTCGTCTTTGCCACATGGCTCGACGAGATTACAACGCTCTGCCTCCCGACCATCCAGACCGCATCAAGTACTCTGGAGTGGGTCCTCTCCCCGTGCAAGTTGGGGGAACCACCACCACCTATCAGTTCCCACCTGGAACACAGGTGGTTAGCTACCCGCCATCAGCTGCAGTACAGGCTCTTGGATACCAAGGATCGCCAGGACAGGCTGCTGGTCACCCACCATCAAGTGGAGGACAGACACTCAATCCATCTGCTCCCGCTGCCTCAGCAGTACACACAAATAATGACCTTCCTCCTTCCTATGAAGATGCTATTACAAAGACGCATTATACATAGATTATGCAAACGAAAAGCAAGGAATTTAAACAGTATCAGCCCACTGTTTCGAGGCTGTTTGTGACGATGGAAGAGATCAAGAATACCAAGGTTATTCTGGCTAGATTTTAAATAGGCCGACTGATGTATCGCGAAGGAATATACCTGTAAACATTTTATGTAACTACAGAACAAATAATGTCAGTCGTTGACTTTACAATGTTCATCAACGTATCCATGGTACTCCTCCTAACTACTGTACTTGTAGGTCCTTCGATATGTTAACAATGTTGTTTAAGCATAATTGTATCCGAGTGGCATTGGACGAATGACATGATTTTAAAAGCCTGTATTTCATCATTTCTAAACTTTTGTAAGATTAGACTTGCCTCTATCATTTTCGTACTCGGAAAACGAGTGGTTGTCTTCCTCCTACGAGCCGCTCAGACGACGTATCAGTTCTGTATGTTTCCGTCTCTTCCATAAACACACTCGTACGAGTAACATTTTCTCAAATATTTCTACAGAAAAGTGACCATTTCCTGTGGGATATTTCTGCTAATGATTTACACAAGATGTATATCATCCCTGTGGACATATTTTCATGAGGTATAGAATTAAGGTCGTCTTTTTTATATATAAAATGAATATACTGTAACAGACACACTTCCATTTGTATACAAAAATTCTCTAACTGCAAGAATTCGAACCACCGTCACTAGCTTGTCCCTAGGGGATGATGAATAACTAGGATGGGCTTTGGGCCCTTGATGTTTCGTGGTCAGTAACACTACCACTACACCGCGTAGGCCCTGAGTGTGTGTGTGTGTATATATATGAATGTTTATAAATTTTGCTGAAACTTTATATTACATAGACATTTACAATAAAAATTTGTGTTGTGGGGAAAGTATTAAATATCCTTATTCTCGTTTTCTTACATTTTGTCTTTAATAATCTTCACTGCTGTATAAGAAAAGTCCATTATGGTATCTTCTACTGGTATAGCAAGCCAAGCATAATGGCGGAGATGGAGAGAGCCAGAGTGGTAAGAAGAAATGGAGGATGTGGTAGCCTATGGAAAGAGGCAAGCAGAAGTGGGTCCGAATCTGCTGGAACTTATAATTATTCCTAAAGAACCTATATAGGTAAACTCTGTGTAACGTCCGACAATTGTCCTTTGATATGAGACTTGTGATTTATGTAAGGGTAAATGACCAAGATCATAAGATATATATCGTATCAGTACCTGTGAGGATGTGGGGTCGTGATGTAGCTAGAGAATTGAGCGACAGACAAACTCGCCTTGACTGATACGGTTACCAAAAACGATGCTCAATCTGTAATAGGTGTAATGCCCTAATGATATTAACACAGTCCCACATTCCATGTTGAAGGCCGGGTAATTAGCTGTTGAACGAAGCCCGTGACAGGCAGAGGGAAAGATGTGTAAAGGCCTGTCTACACGAGCGAGCCTGATCGACGGGTTTGCCCGTCAACGGGCAAACCCGTCGATCAGGCCCGCTCATGTAGACAGGCCTTAAGAGACGATGACCTCTCTTGCACCGTTCAGGACTGCATTCTTCTATCCGATCACTCGCTTCAGCTCCTATGGGTTCAACCGCTATCAAGTCCACTCCCCAAATACCTAAAGCACTCCCCCTCTTCCAGACCCTTCCCATTCATCGGTATACTCAAGCTAACCTCTTCCTTCCTCCTGCTGCACCTCATACCCCTACATATGCTCAAATTTACTCCCAACTTTCTCCTTTCACACACACTTATGCTTTCGGCACAATACGGATCCTCCCGGCCAGCAAAGCCATGTCAGTCTCAAGGTTAGTCAGTAAAGATTATGTACATGGGTGACCTCTGAGGACTCCCAAAGTGGTAGAGGTGGCCTTTCAAAAAGGAGAGGGGAGAACACAAAGTGTCCAAATTAGACGAGATGAAAATTAGATTCTAGCCAGGAGACTGCAAATGAACAGACATCGTGAAAGGTTCAAAAGTAAAGAATATTGAATGTTGGGAGACGAGTCGTAATTCTCAAGAACTCGTCTCCCAGTATAGTAAAAAAAAAAAAAAAAATAATTATGCTAATATTTCCTCCGTATCTCCTATACATCTGAGACTACGGGCTAGAGGTGAAGGGGAAGCAAGATTACCCCCCGGGCCTTCTCACCTACCCTTAAAGAGACGCTCAACACACTGACCCATTTCTTTACTCGCCTTTGATGACGATTGGTTCATTAATTGCATCTAGGGCACATCGACTCCCAGGGGTAATTAACTTGGCCATCATTCGTCAGCTGGACCCCATCCAGCACTTGGGAATGAATTAACTCCACACCTCTCTCGCCGCAGTCAACCCCCCAACCCCCTTTCGTGAGCTATGTAATTCAACACAACCAAATCCACCCCATATGAACAGATGGTTCTTCACGTATTCGCGAAATATGAATACTGTATAACCACAGTACGAGTTACGATCATATTTGGTGACATTTCAAGCGTGAATGAAAAGGGATACAAGAAGGTTATATGAAGAGTTACAATAGTCGTGAGGAGTAAGGGTATGCAACAATAAGGGAACGTTATACGAGACTACGAGATTTTCCCCGAGCCCCGACTCGAGAGTCAAAAGCAGATGAGCTCAGTTGTACGGCGCCAACGCCATGTGAGCGTTCGAAGCTTTTGTGTCCGCCTGATTCAAGGGTAATTGCGCCATTACACTGGCTTTTGCGGTATCTGTTGTTACACTGCCTCAACCACGAAGTCCCGAATGAGTGAAAGAGCCGAGGAAATCCTCGGTAAAGGCCATACTTGACTAGAAATACAGCAAAGTGTTTGAATTCAGTTAGGCCGAGAATGGAGGTGGCGCCAGTGTGTCCGGAAAACGTTGCCAATGTCCCAGTTCTTTGTATCGACTCCGTAAAGAAAAACGTGTCGTCTGGCAAAGGAAAGAAAATACATCATTGACAGCACTGTGCAACGGAAATGGATGTAGCAGAAAGATTTTATCGATATCGATTACTGATTATTGTATAATTGTATACATTTCACCGAAACGATGTGGCAACAGCTGTCGGTTGGGGGAGGGGACGAAGGGGGTTGTTTGGCAATGGTAACCTTCCTGAATGTTTCGTCCATATTCATTCAATAACACCCTGTTGTAGATTTAGGCGGAAGGAATCGGTAACGGTGGTATTTACGACATTTTGACATCAATAACGTCCATCATTCAGCAAACGATTCCCTATGCTTTTCCTTTCCGTGATTCTCTCTCTCTCTCTCTCTTACGTAAAGTTAGGTTGAGATGAGGGGTGGCGGGGTGACTGCCTGGGAAATCCGGTTACTCGTAGCATATGGGCGCTGTGCGTCAGATCTCTATTTCCCCTCTCTCGTGGATAAAAGGTAGCACGCAACCCCCTCCGGACCTGGTAGGTATATTACCACGTATTACCCGCCTGGGTAACGTGAGGGTTTGTGACGGCTGAATAGTGGACCAGTATTTCAGTGGCTGTCAAATCCACGTTTGCGTTCCATACAACCTTTTCGCCCTTGCCTCACCCACACGTAGACTTCTGGCATTGTCAACAAAAGTGTAATCACTCCACCACACACACACACACGTAAGGTAAAAGGACTGTACGGTATAGATTGAATTGGAGCGATGTGGTATACGAGGAGCGACGTGTTGTCAATGGCTTGAACCAGGGCATGGGAGGTAACCGGGGAAAAAAACGGCAAGGTGTTTGTGGGGCCTGGTTGTGGATCAAGAGCCGTGGTTTCGGTGTGGTACACTTGAAAGCTAGAGAACGAGTGTGAACGAATGAAGCTCTGTCTTCGTCTATTCTTGACGCTACTTTACTATCGCGGGAAACGGTGAACAAGTCCTACCAAATGGCAGGACGGTATGCTACCATTGGGCCACCAGGAGGCCAAAGATTTCAATGTCAGATCAACCAATGAACCATACGAGATCCCCTGTCACATCTCGTGACCCTGAGAAGGTGAAGAACGGCTTATGATTTTGAAGCTTAGCACGAATTCCAAAGTTCGAAAGTGGCGGTCAGTCTCAGTCGTAGAAGAGGAATTGGCTTACACGATTTGCTGTCATCCGCAACGTTACTTACGATCCTGATGTTGAAAACTCGACTCTCGTACACGCCTGGCAAGCTGGGTTTTGATGACTTATTGAATAAATCTACAATGCGCGATAAGAGAGGAGTCCAATCCAAAGAGCAGAACTTAAACTTGCCTCCAGGATCCGTCTGTTGTGGTAAGACGTGTCAATTCTGGTGGCCCACTGTGATTCGTAAACGGCGAAAAGTCCCCAATAGCCACAAAGGACGCTGCCGTATCTACCAATACAACAAAATATACATCAATGGAAATGTACAGAAGCAATTGATTGCAACCACTTCGACTGTCGTGTGACCTTAAACCTCTTGCAATCGACTGCCGCCACCTCGACAGTCATGTGGCCTTAGACCACTTTGTGCGATGACCTGATGGTATCAGATCATCACCACTCTTGCTTGTATCAGTGACTACACGACTAACAACCATACGACTGACTGCTTACCACACCGCTTCACTCCTGGTACCTGCTTATCAAGTGACCCCCGCCTCCAGTGATGGCCGCAAGTTTTTCTTTGATTTATATCTTAAAAACATTTTTCACTATCCGTTGAGCAGTTCTTGTTCTAAAAACAAATTAACAGAAAGAAATTATTTATATTTCACCTGATGCTTGACAATGCTATTTGATATGTATTCTTTTCTCTTCGTTTACAGAGAAGCTACGTTTCTTTCTTCAGACTTAAAATATCTTCAGTAAATCAGTTAGTTTTAAGTATAGTTTTCTTTGAATTTGATTTAATGCTTACCGAATGTCACAATAGTTTTTGTAGATGAAGAAAATCCCTAAAAAGTTTCTTTAATTTGTGGTTTAAAAATATCCGTAACGATTGAGTTTTTTCTGATCAAGGAGCAAGCTGGCTTCATTAGAGAACGGCTGGAGTAATTGAAGATAGCACTGCAGGATCTTGACGCAATGGAGCAGCAGCAGCAGCAGCCACCACCACAAGTCTTAGTAATTCAACAGCCCGTTGTGGTCGACAGCGAGGCCAATAGAACCCACCCGAGTATAAGAAGAGGAGTTCAGGTAAATACTACAATCCTAGACAAAAGACGACCTTATAACATAAGTACATTGACTCAACCCCCATTGAAATTTGTTCCTGTACAGAATAGGAAGAGTGAACCCTCTCAGTATGCTCGGAACACCTCGAATAGACGTGTCCAATTTCTTATCCTCGTTTTGCATAAGTGAAAAACTCATCGACATGATTTACCATAGGTGTTCCCTCTGTTGCATGATTCAGAAATCCCTTAAATGACTTTTGACACATTGTACTATACAGTTGTACACTTTAGTAACTGGTGACTTAGCAGACCTCTCTTTACGTTGTACGACTCCAGGATACGATAGGGTCAGATTGATTTGGAAATACATTTTCTTTTAAGAATGAGAAATAATAAACTGAACGAGTGAACCTATGGACGTTTGACCGCAAATCTTTGGAGAGCTGTCAGTTCCGCATCGAATGTATAGAAGTGTATCACTTTTTTGCATTTCTCTCAATCAAGATTCTCAGGATTCAAACGTTACTAACATTGGTTTCGTGTTTGCTTAGCCTGTTCAACCTTTCCACATGACTCATCCATATGACTGAATGTGATTGCAATATTTGCCAGCCGATACAGTTGGCCTCGGTCGCAGCTCGGCCGATATGCGGCATTGGCGTCAGACTTAAGAGACAACGTCTAACCCTCGATTTCTTTTACACATCAACTCTCTCTTTAGTATGTCGTTAGTCGCACTGAAGCCTTCTCTCACTGGATCCGATCCACATTACGTTTCACTCGGGATGAATCTCATCAGCAGGAGTTTCTCTAGGTCTCCCTATAAGTTGAGGCACTCGTCCACATATATTATTTTTTTTTTTTTTTCATATCGGCATCATCTGTAAACACGTTTAGGCATAAATCCAGTCTGTCAAGCAAATCATTTTCATGCAAAGGGAATAACGGTAGGCCAAAAATCGAACCTTGCAGCACGTCGTCTTATAACTATGGTCGAAGAGTGTGTGTGTGTATTTCTGAGAGTGCCTGCTGAAATGAATTAGTTGAGTGAAGTCGAGTAAACGTATAGCATACCCATCCATGTTAGACTGACTAACTCGTTTTACTCTCGCTCTTCCAGCCTCGAGGTTGCTACTGATCTTCGACGTTTGTATTACAGTTCAATAATGGCTGCCACATACCAGGAAGCCTCTTCATTACCATGGGAAGTGTAGGATTGGCGCTCTTCTTCTTAGGATGCTCACTAGTTAACTCCGGCGGGAAAATGAAAGAAATTGGTATCTTCATGATCATCTTTGGAGGTAAGGTCCCCGCAGAGAGAGAGAGAGAGAGAGAGAGAGAGAGAGAGAGAGAGAGAGAGAGAGAGAGTGTGTATAATTATTACTACCCCAGCTAAGGCTGGCGTCCTTTGGAGACAAACTGTTGGGTTAGTTTGGAGCCACATAAGTTCCAGTCCAGGTGAGTACAAAGGAACATGTTCAATCAGCACCAAACAGACCACAATCGTACAAAAATGATACGAGAAAAACCATAAGTGGAAAAGGAGACTTCAGTTTCTCCAGTAAACGTTCTTGATGCGAGATCAGGATATGTTCTTAACCCTTTGCTATGAAACTAAATCCTTTTTTTATACCACCCATCCAATGAACTGACACGCTTCTAAATTTCCAAAACAATTCTAGAATATAGAACTGCGTTGTTTAAAGCCATTTTCCTGCATCTTCAAAGATGTCCTTTGTTATCCATACCGATATATTTAAGAGGAAGAGGAATAACATACTAATTACGTGGAAACCCATAAGTTAATTAAATGTTGCAATTCTCAGGGGAAGATTAATCACATACTGAATACATGGAAACCCCCAAGAAGCTAAATGAAATGTTGCAATTCTTTTGCAGTTATGGGTGTACTATCCTGCTGCTTCCTGTGCGACAAGGCTCACAGGGACTACAAAGCCTTGCCGGAAGACCATCCAGACCGCATCAAATACTCTGGGGTTGTGCCCGTCCCTATACGAAATATTGGAACAACTTGTCAGCTGCCACCTGGAACACAGGTGGTTAGTTACCCAGCATCGACTGGAGGACAGGCTGTTGGCTCATCGTCAACTGGAAGAGAGACTGTTCGTCACCCACCATCAACTGGAAGACAGGCTGTTGGCTCATCGTCAACTGGAAGAGAGACTGTTCGTCACCCACCATCAACTGGAAGACAGATTGTTGGCTCATCGTCAACTGGAAGAAAGGCTGTTGGCTCCCCATCAACTGGAGGACAGACTGTTTGCTCACCATCAACTGGAAGACAGGCTGTCGGCTCCCCATCAACTGGAGGACAACCTATTGGCTCACCATCAACTGGAGGACAACCTATTGGCTCCCCATCAACTAGAGGACAACCTATTGGCTCACCATCAACTGGAGGACAGGCAGAGAGTCGTGTCACTCCATCTGCACCTCCCGCCTCAACACAATACGCATATGATGATGCTCCTCCCTCTTATGCAGAAGCCACCAAAAATACTATGCAGATATAAAGTCTTTTATCTTGCTGTAATGGAGCAGTGGTGTGACCGTCTATACATGTCAATTCAGCTACATGACAAAATTAGTTGAGGACGGCAACATCGATAAGCTTTAAACTTAGTAGAGATGTCAGGTTATGATTGAATTAATCAATCCGAACACTTTTCCTAAGCAAATCCCTAGAAACAAATGCTATATCTATCAATACCGCGTATGACCTAACACATCAATCCAAACATTTCACCCAAACAAATTACCAGAAACAAATGATATTTCTGTCAATGCCGGGTATGACTGAACACATCAAACACTTCCCCCAAACAAACTCCCAGAAGCAAATACGATTTCAATCTTATATATAATGTTCTATGTCTGGTACACGATACCACGGATAGAGACTAGACAACCCACAAGACATGGGTTCGTGCAGGGGGTTGAGTAGGGGGGTGGCAGGTCTCGAAAAGGGAGGGTAGAGTTCTCAGGGATCGTTGAAGGATGAAGAGAGGCGTGGTAGTGTAGTCCGGCTGAGAGGGACGATCAGGGTGTCCTGAAATGGTTCACACACACACACAGGATGAGCGAAGAAAGACTAGCTATAAGAATCCTCGTCTAAGAAGAGGAGAGAACGACGAGGAAAGGGGAAGGAAGACCAAGATGGAGATATGGGAATGGGGGAAGGAATACCAAGATGGAGGAGGCATTGAGGGTATCGAGGCATAAATTTTCAGAAGGGTGAGATCCCTGCACGGGACAGAATCTAATGGATGATTATGGCTGGTAGGGAAAGACGCTCTGTCTGTGAGCTGAACCAGGGTATTTAAAGCAACCAAAGCAGACCATTGAATAGTCCATATTACTAAGCTGGTCGATAACTGTTGCGAGAACAGGCTGGTCGATGGACCTTGCGAGACTGAGCATATTGAACGACAGCTAGAGAGGTGTGTTGGTGCAAATGAAGCTGTTGTTCATTATTTTGTTCCTGACGTTACCCAGCTACGGTAGGAGGAGCAATTATACCGAACTCCGCCTGCTTCAGGGTACACCACGAGTTAAAAAGTCACCTCTGGCAAGGATATATCATCGTCAGTTGACGAAATAAGAGTAACAGTCTCGATAAAGAACTTTCTTCAAAGCAATCCATCCTGTTCCTACTTCTGAGCATTGCACATGCTTGGGGCTACATGAGACCCTTGGATGGGGAGTCTTGGGGGTTCGAATCATGGCTGTTGGAGGTATTATATTCGTGAGTGTGATCCAACCATTTGTAGGGAGGGAATTTTGTACTCAAGGTACCCCTTCTCTAGAGCCTTCTGTTCTATCGGACGATCTCTTCAACTAATGAAAGCTGTCAACATCGACAAGTACCTCATCCTATTTATTACATGTGTGTGTGTTGTGTATAAATAAAAATATATGTACACAGTTCTGCCAAAACTTTATACTGACAATAGATATTACGGATAGATGACTATTATGTGAGAAAAGTAATAAACATTCAACCATCTTTTTTTTCTTGAATTCCTTTTACTGCTATGAGAAACCATTTATAATGCCTTTTCCTGGAATGATATGGCCATTCTATTCCCTTCTGCTGGTATGATAACCCACTTACAATGCTCACTACTAGTAAAGTTAGACCATATAATGCCTACTACTGGTGAGATAAACCAATTATAGTGTCTTCTACAGGTATAATAAACCAATTATAATGCGGACTACTTGTGTAATAAACCATTAATAATGCCTACTACTGGCATAATAAATACTTCAACTTTGACAATATAATTACCTATACATAATGTATACTAGTGACAAGCCACAACAAACTTCCTAGGTAGAGAGATCTTTATGTTACAATGAAAAGAACTGAAGAAAATCGTTACAGACAACAGAATCAAGAGCAGCATTTGTGATGTGACAGGATATCAGCATGTAGATGGGAAGAGGGAGCAACACCTTGTGGTAGAAGTCAAACAATCTAAGAGTTAGAGAGAAACTAGAGGTATTGAGGTGGGGAGGATACGAAACATGAGGCGTTTTAGTGCGTCACGAAATTTCGAGTGAGAGTTGGGAAACCTTAGGAGGCACGAGACGACGAGGAAATTCTTTATTTTTTTGTTTTTACAATACAGTCAGCAAAAACACCTCCCCTGGAGCGGTCACGATGGTGAAGATTATAGTTAGGTATATGACAAAGGGAGTGAAGTAGCCTTGGGCTTGTTGGGAGATGAGAGAGAGAGAGAGAGAGAGATGGTGTTAGAGACGTGGTTGGATCTGAAGCTGCGAATGCTGCAGGAGTGGGTAAAAGTGGAAGTACAAGGGAGTTGGATCCCAGTCGCTTGATGATGATTATAGTCGAGCTCAGAGAACTTATAGTTCCTCTCGGCTGACGGCGCCACTTATAAGAAACTGTTGGAGATATATGATTTTCATCTATATTTTTAGGATCCAATCACATGTACCTATATTTCGTCTATATTCCTAGGATCCAATCACTGGTAACTTTATTCCTAGGATCCAATCACTGGTAACTATATTCCTAGGATCCAATGACAGGTAACTGGTTATATTCCTAAGATCCAATCATAGGTAAATATATTCCTAGGATCCAATCACTGGTAACTTTATTCCTAGGATCCAATGACAGGTAACTGGTTATATTCCTAAGATCCAATCACAGGTAACTATATTCCTAGGATCCAATCACAGGCAACTATATTCCTAAAATCCAAAAGCAGGTAACTATCTACAATGAGGCTAGGCCTTAACTGATGTACACAAAATGAGGGGGTTAAAAAGAATGAGAAACAAGATAACAGGAAAAGTATTTTAAGGATTTCCGAGAACTGGAGAGTGTCTTTGAATAGAGGCAAGCCATAGTTGTTTGGATAAAAACATGAGGGGGGGGTCATCAGGCAGCTGTGAAGCTTCACAGATTGTGAGAAAAAAAAAAAAAAAAAAGACAGGAGAGTATATAGTTTTCTCCCATAATCTCTTTAATCCCGGAACAGAAATTCTTACGTAAGTATGGATGTTTAAGGAAAATGAGAGAAGGATAACCAAATAGAAGAATCTTGCCTTTCTCTACAAGTTATATATATATATATATATATATATATATATATATATATATATATATATATATATATATATATATTCAAAACATGTATCCTTTACAACTTCTTGGAAACAGAGATGCATAAACGCTACGATTCTATTTACCTCGTATTGTAAGGCTTACGTGGAATATCCCTTCAGCTTGGCTAAAAATATAATTTCTATTTTTTCATTATCATTCACCTCCAGTGAGCCAGGAAAATAATAACAGCATCATGTATCATGCATGACAGCGTTATGACACCATAATTCAAGCCCGGATATATTATTGAAACTTAGGCAACAAATGGTAAACAACTTTTCCAAAGGAATATTCAAAAGGCATGTCCGCGTGTAATGATTCAAGGCGCCTCTTGTCAGGTCTTGAAGTGATGAGTTCCTCTTCTTCATTAATATTCCGGCATATGATATTTCTTGAATGTTGCGTCGGACAAGAGATATGCATCTCCGGGAAAGTACGTGAAATGTGACCTTAAGATATGAGGTATTGGACCAGCCAGACATTTCTCAACTATTCTTCCCTTTTTCCCATTAGTGTTAGAGTTTTAGTCAGATCCAGATCATCATCCGGGTTGCTCTCCTGTCTTCTCATGCTCTCCTGTCTTCTCATCTTTGTTACATCCATAGACGTAGACATCCCAGCCTAAGCCCTCGAAGGGGAGGAAGACTTCTCTTTTGGCTTCTGCTGTTCCAACTTATGGAAATTAAGATACATGAAGGAGATGGTTTTCCATCCTTCTACGGTTTTTGATTTTGTTTTGTAGGTGTTACCGGGCTCCGCCTGTATGACATTTTGATGAATTAAGTCACTTTTGGCGACGCGGTATCGTTGGGGGTACATTCTCGCAAAAGAACTTCTCACTCCAAAGGGATAAAGAGAAAAAAAAAAAAAAAATAGCCCAAAGCATAGACACCGAAATGACGCGTAAATGAATTCAACAACACTTGCACTTTAAGGAAAGGAGAGAGAGAGAGAGAGAGAGAGAGAGGACACACCCACATGGGTCTGGTTATGTATATTGATCCACTTGTATAGGGGTGACCTTGGGAGGGTCTTCACGTTTCCTGCTGCCTGCCATAATTAAGCTGCCATGTGGTCGTCCCATCGCTTATCTTCGTGGCCTTGAAGTCGTTCCACGTGGTCGTTCCGTCGCATATCTTCGTGGTCTTTAAGGCGCTCCAAGTGGTCGTCCCGTCGGCTTAACCACGTTACCGATGTGGCCATCGAATTCGTATAAGTTTGCTGTGGAGTGATCGTCCCGTTCCTTAACTACGTTGCCATGCGGTCGTCCCATTCCTTAACTACGTTGCCATGTGGTCGTTCCGTTCCTTAACTACGTTGCCATGCGGTCGTTCCGTTCCTTAACTACGTTGCCATGTGGTCGTTCCGTTCCTTAACTACGTTGCCATGTGGTCGTTCCGTTCCTTAACCACGTTAACATGTGGTCGTCCCGTCGTTAACTGTCGCCTCGCAATAACACGACATACTCCAAAACTCTTCATCCTCTGGGAAGACCGGATCAATTTCTGACATCCTAAAGTAATCTTTTATCCCGATACACCAGGACCATTAATGAAGCTCTAACACATCTTTACGGAAGATTAAACAATATAAGATTAATCCAGGTATATAGAGACGGACCGATAAAAAACGATAAAATCATACGAAACCAAAGGTATTTTCTTTCCATTGTTAGTTTTTTAATCGCTGGCTGACTATTAAAACTTGATTGCGTATATATATAAGAATTTGAGATACTAAAATATGACAGACGCTGAAAACCGAATGTTTTTTTTTTCCAAGTTTTGAGAAGCGCGAGAGATCATTATGTACCACTGGTATGAGAGACCTGTGAATGACTTGGAGTAAAGGTGAAGCACCGTATGGACGCTGATGACAAAGCCTTAAAAGCTTATTAGCACCGTATGGACGCTGATGACAAAGCCTTAAAAACGTATGTCTTGTGTGTACTTATACGATGTCTTCAACAGAGCGGGGGAAACAGGATGGGTGATACAAGAAACGAGTCAGTTACAAGATGTCAAGATCACACATGAGGATGTTAAGACATCACTTCCAGCTTGTTAACTCTCATACACTGATGTGATGCATGTTGTATTGGTTCCTTCCAGGGATAAGTCTCTCACTTTGAAGTGTATTTACTCCTTCCATGTTAAACCTTGTACTCTTGATGCGATGTAGACAGTATCTGACCCCTTCTATGTCAGCATTTGCACCTTAGGTGTGACGTAAAAAGCATTTGTTCCTTGCATCATAAGCTTTGCACTCTGGTGTGATACACGCAGCATTTGTTCCATACGTATTTAGTATCAAGGAGGCATACCCTTAGATTCTACTGTGGTAGCCTTTAATAATCCCTTCCGACACTTGATACAAGTAATGGATATACAGATGAACAGAACAAATAACCTTTGCCTTAAAGCGAATATTCCAACACTTCTGAGGCAAGTAAGGGAAATACAGACGAACTGAACGAATAACCTTTGCGTTAAAGCGAAGACAAACGTTATCCAACTAAATTCTCTATCGACAGTTCTGTGGAAAGTGTCTCTGTGGACTTTGTCTGGTATTCCAGTGCACACTTCGCATCCCCGTAGGCATCTTTATGGCTACAGCCCAGAGCAAGCCAGCGTTGGAGGATGCGGAAACATCCATAACAGTGAGCAGTTTTATGGTGGCTATTGGAGGCGAGTATCTGGGTATGTATGTATGTATGTAAGTGTGTGTGTGTGGGAACTTTTCATATCTTACGTCTTTTTTTTATCAACTTTTTGCGAGCTGTCTACATTCACGGTCTCATTAACCAAGTCATTCCATTAATGCACCATTTTTCTGTACTGCCAGAACACTTCTATATATTTTTATCATTTACAGTTTCTTTTTTATAACCAGTCTTTGGTTGTTGTATCCTTGTACCATTCGGAAAACTATTTACTGTCGCCGTCACCTGTATGGTTTAAAAGCTTAAAGGTCCACCTCATACTCTTTTCTATTCCTGGCTGACAAAAATAAAAAGGCCTCTAACCTTTCCATGTAACTCGAAGTTATTTTTTCTATCCTGGTACTATTTTTGTTCTCTTCCTCTGGACCTTTTCTATCAGCTCTTTGTATTCCATGAGGTGTGCCATGAAGCAGAAGTTGAGAAGCAGATTCTATTTAGTTTTGACCTTGCGATGGATATGAACCTACAAACACAAGTCTCCTGATACAGACGAAAATTTGAGAGAGAGAGAGAGAGAGAGAGAGAGAGAGAGAGAGAGAGAGAGAGAGAGAGAGAGAGAGAATTATTTACATATCAACCTATAGTACACGTCAACTGTGAAAAATACCATGTGGGAGATAAAAAAGGAAGTCTGATAAGGTGAATGAACTCCGAATGATTAAGCTCCTCTTACGGGTTCTTTTTTCCCCTCTTCTGAAACATAACGAAAACAAATCAAAACTATAATCATGAATGATAACGTGAACGGAAAATATTCGTGTGTAGAACAACAGCAACAAAACAAAGTAATTAAACAGCGGCTTACAGCAGCTAATGGTTCAATAATTTTTGACAGTGCTAAGGAAGTGGCTGGTCACAGGTGCAGTAGAGGAACAATTTAGTAAAGTGCCTTGAACAATGGAGCCAAAGCCACAGTGATTAAGTTTATTGCAAATTCCTGTTAATGACTGGTTGTAGGAGAAACCAATTGAGACTGTAGTCTCACATGTATATATATATATATATATATATATATATATATAGAGAGAGAGAGAGAGAGAGAGAGAGAGAGAGAGAGAGAGAGAAACATCGCACTGAATGTCTAGGCAAACAATATTTTTTGCGTGTAAGCAAACAGTTTTACAATATCCCGTTCTAATACTTAAGGCAAAATGACACAAGTATCTAATACTGAACCTACGCACTTGTGCCTCTCTCTCTACGTTAAACCACACATCGACGATGGATGAAAAACGCAATTATCAATAACGACGACAAATCAGTAATTAAACTCAATATCAAACTAACGACCATAATTCTTGTTAATGGATGGACCTCGTTCAACACGTACACAACACACACAAATATAAACACAGACACACACGGCATCACGGGACTACTGTAGTTTATATATACAGAAACACATACGTATACACAAAATACCGCCAGTTTGTGACCGAGCTAATGTCAGAGCATCGTGGTCCTCTGGTATCAGCAATTGGCTAAGCTGACCGTAATGACGTAATGTTATGTACCGACGTCCCTAAGGTGGCTTCTTTTCTCCCCGATCGATTTCTGAAGTCGGTTTTCATTATGTCCTCCTCTTTTCCAGAGGCATGAAGGCTCCACAGATGCTAGAACGGAAAATTTGAGAACATGGATCCCAACATTTAGCAATCTTCTTACATTAACACAGTTTGTTATTCTAGTGTTGTTGTGACTGCAGTTTTAATTCTTATATTTCTTTTTCTTCCGAGTCTTGCGATTCGCTGACCTGGGATGTCATGGCGCTCGGGTAATCGAATTAGCCCACGTCAGCCGCCTTGATCCTCAAGCTGAACCCCAACCCGTCTCATGATCTTCCAGGCTTCGCATTGGAGATGTTTTACGAAACGTTCCCCAAAGTTCTCACCGAATAGAACTGAGCTTCTAGCTTCGTATTTGTTCGTTCTGGAGCTGTTCATAGTATTATGAAGTCCTTGATCAATGGAAGGGAAATTATTAAAGCAGTTTGATAACACGTTTGCACTAAATTCTACCGTTCTTTCAGCTTGTTTCTAAGATTACCCGAATACACTGTTGGAAACTGCTGCTTTACTGAACCCCCAGCTTGAGACCTAAACAGCCAAGTGAACAGTTTGAATCACGTCTCGTGAACTGCCATCAGACGTCTCTATGACAGACTCCCGAAGCGAATCTGGTCTTGGGGGGACTTGAGATAAAAGAAACGTTTATGGAATGAATTTGACAAGAGCTGCATCACGCAGTAAAGTCTTCATTAGGGGAAGCAGATCCACCTGATGACACTCATAACAACGTTATAACCAAGACACAAAGGCCAGGGACTCGCGAGCGTGTGGTCGTCAGCTCATGCTGGTGTTTCCTTGCTTCGAATGACTCGAGACACCGAGTCAACAGATCCGAAAACTTGTGGAGCTAAACTTGGGATAAAATATGGCATGATCGCGGTGCGAGGAGAGATGATTTGTGGGGTGGAATATTACCTCTCCCTCTCATCACGAGCCTTCACTGTTTATCATCAGTTCGTTTGTATCATCATTAGAGCAATTTCCCGTCGCCATAAACGTATGTCAATAAATACCGAAGATGGAACTCTTTAAAATGAATTTCTCCGGTATCTTAATTACCTGGGCATTTGCATATTAAAGGAATGAAATTGTCTCTATCTTCTGATACGGTTGATGACTTGGGCTGTGGTGGAAGGGAGGCGTAATGATTGGAGAGAGAGGCAGTGACCTGTGGTATTTCTCATTGTTGAGGTAACACTTGCTTGGCTCTTTCACATTAAGATGCTGCGGTCCTTGGTATTTTTCATTGTAGGGGATGCACTTGCTTAGATATCTGAGGCAACATTTATCTCTATTCCTCACTCGAGAAAAAGTCTCACTGCAGAAGCGAATCTTTGTACATCTCATTCATGAGGACACTACCTCATCTATTTCTCCAACAAGATGCAAGCACATTTGTTTGCCTTTTCAGACTACTCTCATCTGTGTCTTATCTCCGTCTCGAGATAATGCCTCTTGTGTGTCGTCTTTAACTCTAGGAGATACCCATACAATTTCTCAGTTCTAGATACCCATACTCTCTCTCGATTCTAGGATACCCATATTATTCCTCAGTTCTAAGAGATACCCATATCTCTCAGTTCTACGAGATACCCATAGTATCTCTCAATCTTCTTTTTAAGCTAGCACGCGTTGGAGACCTCATCTCTCCCTCTTCATCCCTACCCTCTTCATATATCTCACCACAGAAATAGCAACACTCCAGTCACCAATACAGGCTCGAAGGTCTAGGGCGCTTGAGACAATAAATAAAGCAACAAATCTCTCCCTCTTGTGCAGTCTTAAAAGAACGATGGTCCAACTGACGTCCAATTTACCAACACGAGATACGGGACCTTACAGAATAAGAACAGACAACGGTAATAAACATGAAGAGAATATTAGACCATAAAACATAAGTAACTTGGGGCGAGATTACTGGCGAAAGGTGGTGTAATAAACTCGCCACAAGACAAAAGTTAAATCGAATTTAATCCGTGTAACATGATAATAAAAGCCGCTTCTGTTTTCCAAGTTTGGGTTGCTATTGGTTACCCAGGACAGAGGATGCCTGACGTCATGCTGGTACATCAACACGGGCTGACCTCATGACCTGGGAGACGAGAATTGTGAACCGATTTCTCATGGTGTCAAAATGACATAATCAACAATATTAAATAATAAATGATAATCTAATTACTTTCTCATTTCAGTTTGTATTTCTTTCTACCATCGTCTTTACGAAACGAACATCAATCTATTGTGAAGAATGAACATATCTATACAGACGGATGTGGCTTCAAACTCTTCGCTGAGAATAAGTATAGATACAAGAAAGGCGAGCGTCTTTCAAGAATGCCTACTTGTAATGGGAATACATATAGACTGATCGATGTAGTTATATATACATACCTTTGTAAAAGTAAAAATCACGTCTACGAAATATATGTCATGACTTGCTAATGTCTTTAAGTGTTATTCAATAACTGTTCTTCAAATGCCTCGATGTATAACCTGCAACTGTATATCTCTTCTCCCTTAAGAAGTCACTGTGCATGAAAATCTTCGCTGTCGAATTAGAAAAGGAAGATTAATTTCTTTAGGGAGACATTTCAAGGCTCTAATGTAATGAACGAGAGAGCAGCCATGTCTCAACATGTCTCTAATTTCCCGTGGGGGGACGAGGGTAAATTTATCATCTTTTTGAGAGCTTGTCTTCGACTCTCACCGTCCGAGGACACAGCCAGAGGAAATGACTTCAGTGATTCGTCCACTCTGGAATTATTCTCGAGTTGAAAATGTTATGGTGAAGTATTTACGAGAGCATGAATCGTACGAGAGAGATATAGTCGTCTATATCACTTAAATATATAACGTAAAACGATATAATTCTCTCTCTCTCTCTCTCTCTCTCTCTCTCTCTCTCTATATATATATATATATATATATATATATATATATATATATATATATATATAATCACTGGACAGTGAAGCAGGTCAGAATTTATAATACAAAGGAATTCAATGCAAACAGCAACAGATGGTTGGATGGTATTTTCAAGCCATGTTTATAACAGCAGACAAAATCAGTGACTCGCAAATTAATGTGGTAACAGTAGAAAAAACAAGATTTTTCCAACAAAACCTGTACACTTTCTCCTGCATACAGACCACTACTGACCTGGCATGATCAACTACCAGAGAACAACAAATTCGTACTTAAAGATGAGACTCTGTAAACGACCTGAACTGATGGTCATCGAACCATAATTGTAGTAGGTCATCGAACCTTCGACCTTACGAGAACACTGACCCAAGTTCCCTGTGCGTCAGACAAGTCACACAGCAGAGCTGACGATGGGGGGGCTTTTTTTTTACTTTCTTAAGCTCTCTCCAATCTATTGCAATATCAAAAGTTGTCATGAAAAACACACCCAAGAAAAAGGCAAAAGTTCTGCTTTAAAAGATGTGGTGATAACACACACACACACACACGCACACACACACACACACACACACACACACACACGAAAAAAAAGAAAAAACTAACTCGTTGATCAAGCTTTTGAAAGCGCCACATTTTTCCACGAATCCGCCCAGTGTTTCTAAAGTCAACGTGACCCGAAGGAACAACTCTTTTTCTTCCTTTCACGTCAAAAACTGCGGGAGTTTTTCAGCACCGCATTAGGCAACACAAGCATCTAAACGATTAGTAATACAAATCAGTTCTACTTTAAAGAATGTTACAGTGATACTACACTCAACAAAAATATAACAGAAAAGGAATTGAATCCTAGTCTACTTAACTGTTTTGCAGAAGCACACACACACACACGTCTGATCACTACCATAAAGGTGATGCTAAAACACTAGTTCGACAGACACATCTTTTCAGAAAATCAGGGTAATCCACATTCTAGATTGTGCGAATACAATTTTACAAGCCCCGTGACAAAACGATCAAAATATAGGGAATAACTCGTTTTGGGAGATATAACAGAAAGGATCAAAATGTTATAAGAATTTCGACAACGTACGAAAAGTTCTGACATAAGCGAGGGATTCAACGACTAGAAATAACGTTATGTAAATAAAGGAAGCTGTAGTACATACGTTGGCATTATTTTCCTAACTGTTCAGTAAATTACCATTTAATACCACTAGTGAATACGAGTACTTCAGCACCTTCAAATCAAGGCCAGACAAATACTAAACTTTCTCTCCTACATATATAAAATACGTGTGTGTGTGTGTGTGGAGCAGAAAAGTTTTAATATCAAAGGATTCTGGCGTTGAAGATACACGTTGGCTACGTGCCGAAACATATCGCCAGCTGAGGATATATATAATTGACAAATACAGCCCATGAAATGAAGGTACAGTTAGGGTGAGACATGGCTAAATACCGCAGTATTATTAGATATATATGACAATATTACGAGACACCACAAGAGAATAAGTATACGAAACACCGCATGATGTTGCCTTAAGACAATACCGTTTAAAATAGGGATATAAATATCGCTACAATAAGCAACATAACCGCGTGCGTTGTAAGCCGAAGATATCGCCAGACACAACAAAGATATTCAAAAGATATTGCAAAAATAACGCTGGGGAGGAGACAGGTGTGAGCCCCTTTGATGCTGGGGAGCGTGTAATACCTCTCTTTCTCCCCCAGGTAAGGTGGAGGAGCCAGACATTTCTCCTTTTATGATGTTCGTAATCGATCATTCCATATCTTCCACAAATTCCTCATCCGGGACAGGTGGAACTGGGGACCAGGTGGAACGGAATGGGTCTGGTAAAACAGACTGGGAAAGGAATGGGCCACATGATGATGAAAAGAAATAATAAACAATAATAATAACAACAACAAATCAGGTTATAATGCTTTGAAAAGTATAAGCGAGGAGGTGGATGAGGTTTGCAACAGCAGTGATGTTGTAGGCTAGGAAAAGTTGAAGTGGGAAAGGAGCATTAGTTGGGTTAAGGATGAAGTGGGAAGGGAAAATAATGTGGGGTGGGGGGTAGGTGAAAGGAAAGGGTTTGGTGGGCAAGAGGAGAGGAGAAAGAGGAGGTAAACAAATAGGAATGGCAGATGAGCTAGAGAGGAACAAGTGCCCAATTACATGAACAAGCAACTCATGAACACTGATTGGAGGCAGGGGAAGTAAGAATACACGATAAGCATGACGAATTGAGAGAGAGAGAGAGAGAGAGAGAGAGAGAGAGAGAGAGAGAGAGAGAGAGAGAGAGAGAGAGAGAGAATAGCAATACAGAAAGGAGGAATGACCACACACACACACATATATATATATATATATATATATATATATATATATATATATATATATATATATATATATATATAATATATATATCAGACAAACGTTCTTGGGGGACAGAGGTTCGCTAATAGAATTCGACATAAATTTGGCCGGAGGTACGTACGCCTGGGGTTGCCTGATTGCCTCTACCTCAGGTGAATCCATTAAGGATGAGCACTTTAACATACGAGGGGGAAAAGTGCTACATTTGTAGGATTATACAGAGGACATCAGGCATCCTATTCGATCCTATAGAGGGGGAGTGAGGATCTCCGTCAGGAAGAGAGATACAAGATGATAAATGAAACACACTAAAGAGCGAAGGATGAATGCATTCCATGGCATGAATAGGAGTTTAGGGGAAAGGTATATCCTAATGTGGGCACATATAAATGCCTGTATACACACATATACATGCTTATCATATATATGTATATATTGAGCAAATGCGACCTTTCTTCGTCTGTTCCTAGCGCTACCTCGCTAAAGCGGGAAACGGTGATTAATATCCCTGAATGCAGGGATAAGCAGAGTCGAAGACACCCACGAGGATAACAATTAACCCAGACAATCATAGTGATCCTTCAGTTTAATCCTCATTACGAAGCTCATGAAACTATTCGTGAAGGAGTGAACTACACACGTATATTTCTCTTCAATAAGATCTATGACTTACCTCTCTGTCGACTCCAGAAGCTGTGATGCTTTCACTTCCTGTATTCTTTTTCTTCTCCTTCCTCTCCTTTTTCTTGTCTCATTCTCTTCCTCTCCTTTTCCTTGTCTCACACTCTTCTTTGTCTTCTTCCTCTCCTTTTTCTTCAGTATCATGGGAGAGTTACCTCAACTCCTGGATTAAATGAGGTGTCAACAAGCGTTAAATATTCAAATACACGAGTCGATAAGTCATTTTTTTTTTTACCATTTGCTGAGGACGACGTAGCCTATCAAGGTGATGGAACGGACCGACCAAGATTAAACTTAATGCACAAAGGGATTCGAGAAATGTCACGAGTGTTGAGGTCCTGTAGCCTCGACCTTCCTGATGGGAAGGTCATGTTTGTTTACGTTATAACAAAGGTCGTCCATCACAATTTGTCACTCAAGACAAATCCTTCGCCACTCTAACCTTTACCAAATACTACACGTGTTGCTGGCCATCCGGACAACACTATAATATCACAACTAGCTACATGGAAACTATAAAACTTTCACTATTCACTAAACCAGAAATTGTAGGATAAAAGAGGAAGGGTATATGAATATTGGACCAAATCATTTTTTGAAATGCCGTTGTCATTAACACCAGCGAAGAGTTATATTAGACAAATCCATGAGAGTCACTGGCCTCGATGCTTACGAACACTCGTGTTATGCCGGATGTGGAGCGTCTGTGAGAGGTATCCATGGCAACCAATGTTTGCAAACAAAAGCAGCTTTTACCCCCAGGTAATGGAAGGATCATTTTGTCTGTTCGAACCCGCATTTTATGGAAGTCTGATTACGCTTTCCCTTGCATGAAATCTTGGCCCTAAGCCACCTGCACTTCGAGATTAAAATTTCTTCATTGCTTGAATACAGGATCACGAGTCTCGCGCGTAGAAAATTCTGCTATTTTGTTTGAGTTAATAACATTCCATTAAAGGATATAATCTATGGTCGGAATGGTATCACAGCCGGAAATGTTTTGCGATATTGTACGTGTGATTGATTAGTTTACAGATACATAGGTACGATGGGTGAGGGGAGTGAGTGAGAAACACCAGATGGTCCTTCAGTGAGAGATAGGAGCTGGTGATCCATGAATGAGAGATACTGCAACCCAGTGTTTCTCAAAAAGAGATAGAGAATACAAAAAGCAGTCACTTCTGCCTCTCGAGTGAAACATGCCAGATACCAGCGTCTCTCTGCAGTGAGAGATGCAGGGCCTCTGGTGCCCTGGGAGTGTGAGAGACAAGAAATGCACCTCCCTGCTCAGTAATTGCCTCCTCTTCCATCACAAGTCGTTATCACTATCAACAGAGGAAGGGGGAACGATTCAACTCCCTTGTTTACAAGCGCATTGGCAATTAAGATACTGGAGAACCTATTTAGAATTTCGTAGTCTGTATCTATATATTTTCATATACGTATATGATATCATAGGCTTCAGTCAATGAATACACCTACAAGACGACATCACACATGCTAGATATTGTAAGACGAGGTGGTAAATGCCTGGACTATTGATGATCCGGATTCATTCGAGGCTCCAGTCGGAATTACCAATGCCAGCTTAACGTGATGCCATCACCTGTAATACACAGGAGCTCGTAAGTCCCTCTGGACCTGGCCTTTACTACAGATTCCCACTTACAAAGGATACTGACGTTAAGTAGCCAAGTGGACAGGGGCATTAAGGCAGCGCAATTGACGCACTCGTCTTCGCCGTTCGATCCAAATATTTATTGTTTCTTCGTTTATTGGTGAGTAAAAGAAATCAACCGAAGAAGTGTCTAAAACGTAAATGAGCATCAGTTCCGCCCACAGGGTTGGCAATTACTGAACGAACGGAGATTTATAAAATAAAGGAGTCATAAATGTTCAGCCAAATGTCCAGACTTACACAGAACAGTGTCGAGCCAAGATCAGACACAGTACTTCGTGGTACCATATGCCTCACGGCTTTCCTTCATATAACAAACGCTTATTGCAGTGCTAACGCAAACAGGAATTTACTTCGCTACTATCGTGGCCAATCTAAAACTTCAGTTATTGTTGCCAGTCATAATATATCTTAAAGATACTGAAACCAGTTATAATTCACTAACATGCATTTGCAACTTTTGCAACCAGCTATGGGTTATAGCTGTGCTATTGTAGCCAATTATGATTAATCGCAATGCTATTGAAACCAATTACAGTTCATCATAATGCGGTAACCAATTTCATTGCCGTGCTATTGTTGCCGATTACAATCTATTGCCGAGCGTTACAACCAATTACTTTTAGTTGCAATGTTTTAACATTATGATATATATTGCCATGCTAAGACATCCAGTCTTGTCTAACTGCACTGCTATTGCAGACAATCATAACCTATTGCCATGCCGCTGAAGCCAATAATATAATTCATTAATATGTTACCGCATCCTATCATACTTCATTGCAATGCTACAGCAGTGATTTATAACCTGGATCATAATCGCAACTAATCAGAATTTACAGCAATACTGTTGTAACCAATTATAACTTAGTGAAATATTATTGTAACTAATTAGTATTAACTGCACTGCTATCATGTATCTCTTTAAAATGAGAAATGTTCACCACAAACTTGCTTCTGATTTCAGTTAAGTTTCTCAGAACTAAGAGCAGTACATTGAAAACCAAGAGGTATAAAAACAATTCAGAGATTTCAATCCTTATTCCACCCAAATTCTTTTGGCCCAGCATGACTACAATAACCAAAATTACCGTAACTGACCTTGCTGAAGCACATAAATTTTGCATTACTGTACGAGAGAAAATGTAGTTCGTCAAATGGTGATTTAGTATTGCTTAAAATACTATTCATACTTAAAGTCTTATTCATTGATTCGAATGGAAAAAAAAAAAAGTCACAGCTCAGACGTCACCGTCCAGGAATGAAACTTAGGAACAAACATAAGAAAGGTTATTCTTGTACCTTCTCTACGATACCCTTCAAAGGCCTGCCCTACATACGATATGTGTAGGTGTGTGTGCGCCTGTGTATTCTACCGCATTTAATGGCTCCTGCAGCCTAAGGCTGTGATACCTCCAGTACCTGGGAAAAATGGACTCCTCTGGAATGAGAAGTTCTTTGACTAGACTATACTCCCAATGGTACAACCTCACCAAAGGTAACTTTTCATCTGCAGCGTACGTAAAGACACACACACACATATATATATATATATATATATATGTGTGTGTGTGTGTGATGTTTAGACAATAGAAATTCAGTTTTGTTATTGCCATATCTAAAACTTTAGAGTATGATCAGAATCCAATTAACGAATAGGACAGCCTGTGTCTTCAGAGGACCACCTACCATTCATGTACCGTCACCAACCTCTCATTTCCTTCATTAAAACTTTTTTCTTTTTGTGCTGCGTCCCGCGGCAACATCTTAATATAGGTGTGTAGCTCGATCTAATTAGATCATTACTGACAATAAAGGCGTCAGGAATAATGAGGATAATTGCCTACGGTTCGACAAAGCAAGTAATTAATCAATCTGTTGCGCACAGTGTTCCTTATTTGTCACAAATTTTGAGTTATTTGAGATTTGTGTGTGTGTGTGTGTGTACCTTCACTTGTCTTCTGCATTCGAGACGATACTTCTTTCAACTACTCAAAACTCTCTCTGAGGCAATAGCGTTTATGACCCTCTCAAGAAGAAAGAACAGCAGACTATCATATTCCCTAACACTGTTAGATTACTTTAGGTATATCGTGTAGAATACAATATCATTTAAGTGTCCAACTCTATTCTAAACATGGGAGAGAAAGAGAGAATATTTTTTTTTTTTTCGCAAGCCTCTCTGGGAGTTGCAGCTGCGACCATCATTAGAGGAGTTTTAAATACAGTGAACCCGCTACAGAAATGTTTCAGAGTCAACCCGAACTCACTCTCTCTCTCTCTCTCTCGGTTGGGAAGACATCCTCGCAATAACATCAGTCAGACACCAAAAGTTTTGATGATCAAGGGATCAAAAACTCCAGTTAACCTTTACACTCCCATGGCCCATCGTAGTTTACCCCGGCTCGATTCACTTTAGGAGAGTGATTTCTGAACGTAAGAAAATATCTTTTAAGGAAAGAGATCGAGAGATCTAGAGAGAGGGAGATCCTAGAGTGTAAATCGACGTATCTCGAAAGAAATCCTTAAATGAATGATGTTTAATCTCTGTTAGACATCATAAACACATATACAAATACAGGACCTCACGTTGGCAACATATATATACACCCCATGTGGATCTCACGTTGGCAACATACCAACACACACTGACCCCGTGCGAATAACAATTAAATTCTTGAAGGATATCCCTTAATGCCTCGGTGGTGCAGTGGTTATCATCGCTGACTATGAATCACCGTGGTTAAGTCAGAGTTCCGGACAAGGCAATCGGTTCACAGCCAGCCCCAGCTGTTCATCCTTCCCCATGAGGAAGGTCGATAGGGTCAAACTAATGGATGGGACATTCAGCTTTATTGGGTGACTGATATAGAATATTATCTTGTATGAAAGTGGATTTGCATAGCACTGAACATATGGGAGATGAAAATATTTTTGCTTTACTTCAAAGTCCAATTAATGTTGTCTCTTTTTTTCAACAATAATCTCATAAAACTGTTGTGCTTTTGACATGAGTGTCATTACAATTAATGTCTGTAAAAGCAATGACAGCAGACCATAAAGCCTTTGACAATTCACAAATACCATTTGACAACATATTTTTGAGGCACTGTTTGTAGGAGAACTTGTTAATTCTATAAAAGTGACAACACACAGGAAATCGCGTTTGATTAATTAGCGAACAGTATATTTCCTTGTTTTGAACTTTTCTCATTATCAAGCAAGAGAGGATCGTTTTAACCAACAAAATCATGAAAGGTTTTTTTTTTTAAGCGAACTACCTCCATTTAAGTCGGGGATTCGTGGGGGGTATCGATATGTTCGAATTGCAATTTATTGATATGTAGTGAAAAACTCGCAGTCAACTTTTCACTTGCACAACCATTTCCTGAACTTCCTCTTTGTATCTTGACCTGAATGCTGATAACACAGTAACCACAGTCAAGACAACAGAGGTACCAGTAATGAGGCACCAAAATCAAGAAACAGACACACCAGTGGTGATGTACTAGAGGTAAGACAACAAAGGTACCACAGGAATGACAACACAGGTACCAAAAGACATCGCAAGTACCAGTAGTGAGGTACCAGAGCCAAGACAACATATGCACCAGAGATAAGACAACGCAGGTACCAAAGATAAACAAAGCAGGTACCAGAATCAAGACAACTCAGGCACCACTGATGCTGTACGAGTTACAACACAAACAGGTACCAGAATCAAGACAATAGAGGTACCAGTGATGAAGTACCAGAAAAGACAACACCTCAGCCACTTTCATCAGACTATTGGTTATAACACTGGAGGCATATCAACATGAAGGGAAAGGCACGTGGAAAGGACCCTGAAGACGTCGAGTTCAATGACTAAACCCACTAAGGTCGACGACTATCTGATTATTATTTCATGTACTCAAAGCTTACGGTAATATACATCCGGTGTAAAAAAAAAAAAAAAGTACTCAAAGGGTCATGTAGTTGTATTCAAGAGGTTAAGTAATCGAACTCAATGATTCGAGTCAGTGAAGTCAATGTCTTGGTCTTTTCATTATCTTTCCCATTCCTGGGGTTAACGCGCACCCAAAACCTTAAATAATTTAAAATATCGCGTTATATAGGTTCTAGTTATGAATATAGTTTAATATGGTTCTACTGCTATATACATTAACATCGTGAACTGGCAAAAGTTTCGAAATCTGAATGACGCTTGAAACTCAGGGTCGTCCTAGAAACATGTCCCGATATTTTATTTTGGACAGCAAGAAAGTCCTTATTGAATGAACACACTCCTTGCCACTCTTATAACTATTAAGTAAAGACAAAATCATAAAATATTTTCAGCTGCGATAGCATCAACAACCATATATCATACACCTGTTCAGAAATGAGAGTAATGTAACGTAATTAACAAAAGACATTTCTACCCACGAGTCTTATGAACCTGTATTTAAACAATGAAGAAATTGTAATCTCGAAGTGCAGGTGGCTTAGGGCCAAGATTTCATGCAAAGGAAAGCGTAATCAGACTTCCATAAAATGCGGGTTCGAACAGTCAAAATGATCCTTCCATTACCTGGGGGTAAAAGCTGCTTTTGTTTGCAAACATTGGTTGCCATGGATACCTCTCACAGAGGCTCCACATCCGGCATAACACGAGTGTTCGTAAGCATCGAGGCCAGTGACTCTCATGGATTTGTCTAATATTACTCTTCGCTGGTGTTAATGAAAACGGCATTTCAAAAAAATGATTTGGTCCAATATTCATATATCATTCCTCTTTTATCCTACAAGTTTCTGGTTTAGTAAATAATGAAAATGTTATCAGTTTCCATGTAGCTAGTTGTGATGTTATAGTGTTGTCCGGATGGCCAGCAACACGTGTAGTATTTGGTAAAGGTTAGAGTGGCGAAGGATTTGTCTTGAGTGACAAATTGTGATGGACGACCTTTGTTATAACGTAAACAAACATGACCTTCCCATCAGGAAGGTCGAGGCTACAGGACCTCAACACTCGTGACATTTCATGAATCCCTCAGTCGGTCCCTTCCATCACCTTGATATGCTATGTCATCCCCAACACATAAATGACTTTCAAACATTTTTTAGACATTCGACGCCTAATGACACCTTAGTTAAATCATAAAGATTAGATTAAAAAGAAAATTAATTAAAAAAAAAAGAAAGACGACGAATAAGATAGAAAAAACAAGCCTCAGGCATACCTTACGCTAAAGTCAACAGTGAGGCAAGTCAAAGACTTTATAATGAAAGGTAAGGTGACGTATGTTGTTCACTTCCCCTTAATGAAGAGCTTCAAGAACCGTGGAATGAGGATTAAACGAGAGGATCACGATTGTCATCCGAGTTAACACGCATACTTAAACCCTAGTCTGGGCGCCGGCCACTCACCCCGAGATTCGGGGTCGCGATATGATTTGCGCAGGCGCAGAACGTGTCTTACAACCTTTTCGTTAAAATACATCGTAAATGAGATATTCACTACATCTTTTCCTCCCATATGGTAATTAATAATTCATCTAAAGTTTCACAAAAAACATTCATGAAAAATATATTTACGTGAAATTTCGATGTGATGAAACGTATTTTTCTCACACTAAAATGTATACCTTCTACATAATCTACTTCAAAACTATTCACTAACACAATCTATAAATTTCATAAAGCATTAATACATGTATATGCATAAATGATACGGGGAAAAAAAATTTTCTACGTACTTGCTTACTGGATTTCGAAGCCTCGTTTCCCAATTCACCGCTGGCCTTAACTGTCTTCCTGGATTTCAATGCCTCGTTCACCGATTCATCGCCAGCGTCAAATGTTTCCCTGGATTTCAAAGCTTCTTTCACAGAGTCACCGCCAGCGTCAAATATCTTCTTGGATTTCGAAGCTTCGTTCACAGATTCACCGACGGCGTCAAACGTCTTCCTGGGTTTCAAAGCCTCGTTCGCCAATTCACAAACTTCAACGTAATATTTCTTACCCCGTCAAGGTCGTCCAGCGTCCTCAGCACGACTCATTTGTCCAGATGGATGGCACTATAAGGTCTGGCCTTCAGCTGCTGTCTCTTGGGAGGAACATTGGTTGGTCTTTACGGCAACGACGGCTCAATGTTTACATTTCTCGAAGGTCCGCCCGTTGAACCATACGGAGGTACTGTAGGGTCATTATCCATCGTTCTTTTAACTATCCTGGTATGCAAAGAGTTCTCAACGTAACACAGAGTCAAGAATGTTGAAATTCTGGTCAAAAATGATTGGATTAAGCACGGACACACTTGGGTACATCCGTACGGCGCTGGTGTTTCGGGGCAACTGACTAGTCAAATCAAATTTTACAGCGTGGACCGTCAGACGGAGGTGCGGGGGGGGGGGGATGGGGGGGGAAATGGTTGTTTAAGAAGAGCAACTATCCAGGGTTACCTGTGTTTCTGAAGAGATGTCCGTTTCCACCAGCGCCACCTGACGGGTAAGGTAACAACTTGAAGAGAACGGAGTAAATCAAATTACCTCGTGACACATCAGAGAAAACGAGTTTGTCGAATATCTTAAGCGTACACCATGCATTAAGGACTGGTTATAATTTCCTTCACTGTTCGTTGGACTACGTACAACATTTCTGGCAGTTATTGTAAGTTAACTTTACACCTCTAAGGGTCTCTGGGAAATCAGTGGATGAGTGAATCATTCGTAGTTCTTTCTTATCTGTTGACAATAACTGCCAACCATGTAGACTAATGTCAGTGTGCCATTATCTTTTTTATTTTGCCAAAAATCAAAGCAAAACAGCTGAGCAGGCGAAAAAAAGCACAGAACAGCCGGATGATAAAGGATAATGCGAAGAAAACATACATGACGTATGTGCCCCCTATTGCTTTTTTGTTGACATTGTTTTCTTCTAGCCCATGAAATCATATCCTTCTTCGTTCGCCAGTAATCATCATGTCTTACACATACCATCACTCCCTCATTTATTTTCACAAAATAATTATGCTTTTTTTTTCGTTCTTTTTTTTCTCTTCCTCTTTTTCCTTCATCCTCTTTTTATTATCATCACCACCACCACATTATTATTATTCTCTATCTTCTGGCCACATTCCTTTTCGAGACTGCTCTCCCAACCCATACCGTTCCTCCTGGTCCCCAGTTCCACCAGTCCCGGATGAGGAATCCGTGGACGATGAGGAGTGATCGATTACCGACATCATTAAAGGAGAAATGTCTGGCTCCCCCGCCTTACCTGGGGGAGAGAAAGAGGCATTACACGCTCCCCAGCATCAAAGGGGCTCACACCTCTTTCCTCCCCAGAGATATTTTTTGCAATATCTTTCGAATATCTTTGTTGTGTCTGGCGATATCTTCGGCTTACAAAGCCCGCGTCTGTATAACTTAATGTAGCAATATACATTTCATTGCTTTAAGCAAAACTGCCTTTACGTAGGCGATACCAATTAGTTTCACGCACATATTCTGCTACGATGCCGTGGAACATAACGAATACTTCGATCAATGCTATGATATCTAGCGATACTTCATCCTAACTAGCTATCCCTTCCTTACTGGCGATATCTCTGACAATTCGCTCAGGTGTTTCACCTCCACTTGTCCAAGTGTTATGGAACGTATCCAGCATATGTCTCTCCTTTACGACAGCATGTTGCGAGTACACCCGCTCCTTCTCTCTAAAATTTATCTATCTACCCGTCTATCTATCTATATTTGGTCAAATCATATTAGTTTGACATCAGTCTGGCTCTTCACCTCACTCTCATCCCTCACTCTGTGAACAGCAGTATTTTAGTCCATAATTTGTCACAGGATGAACTTGATTATGACCTGACGCGACACTAACGAGACGTGGGGATGTCAACTTACGTCGCTTTGTCCCGTGTTTCGCGTCGCCTCAAATTGCCTTTCACGCCAAGAATCGTGTCACACTTCATATAGAGGTTTAAGATTTTACAAAAGAAATACGCGATGTAAAGAGAAATGAAATATACACTGATAATAAAGGTAAAATAGGAATAAAAATGTTAGGAATACCTCAGATTAACACCAATCAAACACGATAAAAAAAGTGAAAAATCTTTTAAAAAAGGCAATTTGTATATACCTCTCGTGGAGGCAGCCACCTAGCGAGCGATTGGTCCGCGATACAACCACTTAATTGGCTCCCTAATTTATCAACAACCTCCACGACAGTCATCACAGCAATTACTACAGTTGCCATGTCTAACTGGTAAGTGTTCTGAACCCGTTCAAGACTAATGGGTGCAACCAAGGGCGTTCTATAGAAGCAAACAGAAGCAAACGGTGGCAACTTATGTGACCCAACGGAGGCAAGATCTCATATATATTATATTTCTAACCTTCTCTTATACAGATTGCGTTCACAGAATAACAAAGTATCAGTTTACGTATTTTGGCATAACAAGTCAAATCCCCTTGACAGACGCTCTTGTCTTTTCTGTCATCCAGTCAAGTTGATGGTCCAGGGGGGTGAGCTTTAAGTTAAACTCGTTTGCACAGAGGGCAAAGTATTCTTAGTACCTTAATAATAGTAATGCCATTAATATTAATGAAAGTAGAGAATAATAACAATGACATTGATAATACTAGTAATAACAATTATAACTATAATAATAATAGCGTCATTGACATTTATCAGTTCATAATCCTCGTCTCCCAGGTCATGACGTCAGGCCTGTCCTGGGTAACCAATAGCAACCTAAACTTGGAAAACAGAAGCGGCTTTTATTCTCGTGTTGCACAAGGATTAAATTCGATTTAACTTTTGTATTGTGGCGAGTTTATTACACCTCCTCTCGCCAGTAATCTCGCCCTAAGTTACTTATGTTTTATGGTCTAATATTCTCTCCCTGGTTACTACCGTTGTCTGTTCTTATTTTGTAAGGTCTCGTATCTCGTGTGGGTAAATCGTACGTCAGTTGGACCAGCGTTCTTTTTAAGACTGCACAAGAGGGAGAGATTAGTGGCTTTATTTATTATTGATTATCTCAAGCGCTCTAGCCCTTCGTGCCTGTATTGGTGACTGGAGTGTTGCTATTTCTGTGGCGAGATAAGAGAGATGAAGAGGGATTAGGTTTGTGTGCAGAGAATGGGGGAGAGATGAGGTTTCTAAGGCGAGATAGAGCACCGAGGTAGATTAAGAGATAATAAAAGTATTTCATTTTTGAGAGAGATATCAAACATACGAGTATAGAAACTCAATTAGAATGCGAGAAGTAGGAGATAAAGAGTCCTCATGAATGAGGCAAAAATCCATTTCCTCTGAAGTGAGAGAGAGAGACGCTTATTCTAGAAGATGCCAACTATGTCTTGAGAGAAATCCTAACAGATATACTGCCTGTGAAGTGAAAAATACCAGAGATTGCCGTCTCAAAAGTGAGAAATATCAAGGACTGCTACCTCAAAAGTGAGAGAGCCAGACATGTACTGCCTCTACAATGAGAAATACCACAGGTCACTGCCTCTCTCTCCAATCATTACGCCTCCTTCCACCACAGCCCAAGTCATCAACCATATCAGAAGATAGAGACAATTTCGTTCCTTTAATATGCAAATGCCCAGGTAATTAAGATACCGGAGAAATTCATTTTAAAGAGTTCCATCTCCAGTATTTATTGACATACGTTTATGGCGACGGGAAATTGCTCTAATGATGAGATACAAACGAACTGATGATAAAGTGAAGGCTTGTGGAGAGAGAGAGAGAGAGAGAGAGAGAGAGAGAGAGGTAATATCCCATCCCCCCAAATCATCTCTCCTCGCACCGCGATCATGCCATATTTCATCCCAAGTTTAGCTCCACAAGTTTTCGGATCTGTTGACTCTGTATCTCGAGTCATTCGAATCAACGGAACACCAGCAGGAGCTGACGACCACACGCTCGCGAGTCCCTGGCCTTTGTGTCTTGGTCATAACGCTGTTATGAGTGTGTCATCAGGTGGATCTGCTTCCCCTGATGAAGACTTTACTGCGAGTTGCAGCTCTTGTCAAATTAATTCCATAGACGTTTCTCCTTTTACCTCAAGTCCCCCCCCCCCCCCCCCCCCGACCAGACTCGCTTCGGGAGTCAAAGAGTCATAGACGTCTGTTGGCAGTTCACGAGACGTGATTCAAACTGTTCACCTGGCTGCATAGGTCTCAAGCTGGGGGTTCAGTAAAGCAGCAGTTTCCAACAGTATATTAGGGTAATCTTAGAAACAAACTGCAAAATGGGGAAATCAATGACAAACTTTTCATCAAACTGCTTTGTAATTTCATAACCAACGATCGTCAAAAACTTCGCAGCACTAAGAACAGTTCCACAACGAACAATTTTCAGCGAAACATTAGGGAACGTTTCATAAAACATCTCGAACATGAAGCCTGGAATGAGACGGGTTGGGGTTCAGCTTGAGGATCAAGGCGGCTGACGTGGGATAATTCGATTACCCCGAGCGTTGTGACAGCCCAGGTCAGCGAATCACAAGACCCAAGAAAATTTATATATATATATATATATATATATATATATATATATATATATATATATATATATATATATATATACGTTTACCAAATAATGAAAATCACAACGCTCGAATCAAACCTTAAAATTACAGTATCACTAGAATTATAAACCTTAAAGTCACAATATCAATAGATTTAGAAACCTTAAAATCACAATATCAATAGATTTAGAAACCTTAAATCACAATATCAAAAGATTTAGAAACCTTAAAATCACAATATCAATAGATTTAGAAACCTTAAAATCACAATATCAATAGATTTAGAAACCTTAAAATCACAATATCAATAGATTTAGAAACCTTAAATCACAATATCAATAGATTTAGAAACCTTAAAATCACAATATCAATAGATTTAGAAACCTTAAATCACAATATCAATAGATTTAGAAACCCTAAAATCACAATATCAATAGATTTAGAAACCTTAAGTCACAATATCAATAGATTTAGAAATCTTAAGTCACAATATCAATAGATTTAGAAACCTTAAGTCACAATATCAATAGATTTAGAAATCTTAAGTCACAATATCAATAGATTTAGAAACCTTAAGTCACAATATCAATAGATTTAGAAACCTTAAGTCACAATATCAATAGATTTAGAAATCTTAAGTCACAATATCAATAGATTTAGAAACATTAAGTCACAATATCAATAGATTTAGAAACATTAAGTCACAATATCAATAGATTTAGAAATCTTAAGTCACAATATCAATAGATTTAGAAACATTAAGTCACAATATCAATAGATTTAGAAACATTAAGTCACAATATCAATAGATTTAGAAACCTTAAGTCACAATATCAATAGATTTAGAAATCTTAAGTCACAATATCAATAGATTTAGAAACCTTAAATCACAATATCAATAGATTTAGAAACCTTAAATCACAATATCAATAGATTTAGAAACCTTAAATAACAATATCAATAGATTTAGAAACCTTAAATCACAATATCAATAGATTTAGAAACCTTAAATCACAATATCAATAGATTTAGAAACCTTAAAATCACAATATCAATAGATTTAGAAACCTTAAAATCACAATATCACTCAAATTACAAACATTACTCCAGCAAGAATAAAAACTGGTGGTCATCCAAGTCATAAATATGGTAAAAAAAAAATTAAGCTTGTACTTGGGCAAAGCATAAAGGTAATTAAATATAATTCGTTATAATTAATTGAAAAGAGGCTACTGGGCACTAATTACCCCAATTGTGAATTACCCCTCTTGAGGGACAATTAGTGCCAATCATCCTTGACACACTAATTGTTAATTGTGATCTAATTCGGTCCTTTGAAGATGTTGTCTGGAAAGGTGACACACACACACACTTTCAGTAATGAAATGAGACGTAATTGCGGCCCTATAATTCGCACGATGAGCAACAAGCTCCAAGATTGGTAACTTTGAGAGAGAGAGAGAGGTCTCATTACCTGAGGACGGGAAGGACTTGAGCTCTGCTAAGTAAGGCCTTCCCGCTTCAAAGGAGCTTACCTTACCTTACTTCTGCGTGGAACGCAGCCTCGAAGACGCCAAGGGGGGGGGTCCCCCATACAAGGAGACGTGGCACGGCTCAACTCGCGTATCAAACCAATTGCACTGTTCCAGTAACAAATGATTCATCAATTACGGTATATTGATACATTTTGAATGGGTTTACTCACGTGTCCATTGGCGTACGGCATCAACCCGCGCAGCCCCCCACCACCCTCCAGTCAACTCACATCGGTCCTGAAATATGATCATTAGTTGAGGTCAATATATACCAGTCCGCTCTAAATTTCATTGTTATCACGGTACATTACAAGCTGTGATTAATGTACCAGTATATATGTAATTAACAGCTAATATACATAAAAGGCATCATACCTGTAATTGCTCCATTACACACGTGAATTATGAATCGGATATTCCAATATTTAGACGTAAAGTTAAATTATTTTTTTCCTCTCTCCATAATGACGAATTTAAAATGGTTAATCATTAATGGCCGTGTTGCAGCGTTCTATTGTTTGACTTAACATATATTATGTTTTTAACCAATTCTAAATGCTTTCTAATTACACAAATCTAATTGCTAAAGGAAAATCTTAAATCCCTTTTCATTTATTTTTTTATTTTTGTAGAAGCTGAATCAACAGATTAGAATATATTTAGGAATATAAAATGAATTACGAAACATCTGTCTTTACAGAATATCATCTAGAGAATAAAGAGAAATTTTCACACAAACACACACAAAGAAACGTGGTAGAATAAGTTGTTACGAAATACTTCTGTATTATAATATTGGTGGATTGATGGAATAGACTGGGCAAAATTCCCTCTTTACAGTGAAATTAGCTAATTTGGTAATTTACATAAAAAAAAACCACGAGAGAGAGAGAGAGAGAGAGAGAGAGAGAGAGAGAGAGAGAGAGAGAGAGAGAGAGAGAGAGACCAACCTTGACCTAATGAACCTTATTGAAATTTGTCAGAAATCAAAGACAGTGGAAACTGAGCCCCCTTAACAATATTCAGCTGAGGTCAGTGGTACAATCAACCACCGAGGTTAGGTCACAAGACTATACCTCTCTCTCCAGCTGTGGAGGCCAGGCCGTCACATGGGTTAATTTCAAGCCCTGAGAGCGCGAGTGTTTATAGACATCATGAACCTGAAAATACAGTAAATGAACCGCTTCAAGACGAAGCTGCTTCGTGGGAGACATTCAGTTTGTAAAATGATTAGTTTGGAAATGAATGGATTAAATAAATCACTGCCTCTGTGTGAGGTTAATCGGTAACATGGCATGTATTCTATTTTCATTTGTAAGGTCCGATTTGGTGTTTCCCAGTGCAGATTCATCGGTAAACGTAATGGCTACGAAAAGTCTCACTAATAGACTCTTTGCGTTCGAAGCTTCAGAGGCTACTATCCCTGTCTACGCTTCGCCGATCCGAATCGTCATTGTCTTGATTCTGTGTCGTTAAGATCATTTACATTTAATTTTCTTAAACTGAAGAAAGATATAGTTTCCGAGATACCTTTTTTTTGTATTATACTTCATAGCTAATTCCATTTAGCAAAGCAAAGCCTCTCGCTATGAATTTCATATCTGAATCCGGGTTCTATAATCACTCGAGACACGCCTCGCAAACCTCAGAGACAGGGATTCATTTTAACTAAGTGACCACGGTGCTTATCATGCAAACAAAGACTCAAACGGATCAAGTAAAATATCACCGGTTATAAGTGTTGTTTCACCAGAGTAAATAATGAGGCAGCTAAATGTAGGAAACATTTATGATTTTTTTTTCATTGTCAACGAACCATAAACGAACCTTTTCCAGCTGTTGTTGGGCTTCGGACAGACGCCACCCACACACACAGCGAGTCTTCAGGCTCCGGGAGACACAGTGGCTGTCGCATTTCTCGTACTGACCGATGCGGAGGTCAATCCAGTGGCTTTTGACCTCCTGAGAAACAAGTATCGCCATATGACTTACCTTTTTGATTCTCTGAGGTACAACATATGAAGGTCAAAACACAAACACACACACAAGCACACATCAGGATCAGTTGGTCAAGGGTGGAAGGAGGTCGAGCCACCTTCAAATTACACTCGGCCTCCTCCCTAACTTCACCTTCGTAGCCCAATACTCTAGTGCTCCTGCTGCTGAGGGTAATTATTAGCACCACCAAAGCCAGACAGCGTGTAATGGAAAATCAGATCCGACTAATTGCCTTGTATTGATCACTTTAGCAACAGTGCTAACTCCCCCGTCTGGTTCACTGCAGTAACTGCAGTTTGGCCAGACGGACTGTGATTACTCATTCAGAAGCTGAATTGGGTCAGGTCAACTGGCGGCGTTCCCGTCGTTTCAGTCTGTATGCAACAGATGACTGGTTACTCAAGTGTCTTCCTTGGATAGTTAGCCAATCTGTTGTATCTATTTCTAAACCTGTTTGTAGTCGCTTGGTTATTTGGGCTTCAAACTCATTGAGAAGTGGGGCTCTTTTAGGCCATCATGTTGAGTTATCAGCACCAGTCAGATAAGCCTAAACACGAACTCCTTCATACGTTCAAGATGATTCAAAGATCATATACATCCTCAGTGTGTATGTGATCCTTTTACTACATGTCTATCATTTCCCATATCATTATATAGCAAGTATCTCTTATAACAGTTATATAAGGATATTTACATCTGTTTTTCCCAGTAGGAATAAATGATTTGTTGTGAATTCCAGAGATTACCTTTATCGGAAAGTACTGACGTATTTCTAGTAACAGTCCTGGGTACAAGATCACCAATAACAAGAGGCTTCTCACGATGGCTAAATTACCCTACTGGTCGAACATATCAAGGTTGAAGCAAACTGACTTAATAGCAACATAACGTGGGACCTAATGTTCGGGGTTTCGAACTGCTCAAGTTTAGAAAACAGGAAACAACTTGTTGGTAATAAAATAGATGAAAAGGTGTCGAGTATTAACTGAGCCACGGGCCTCGTGGTGGTGTTTGGGTGGCAAATACACGAGACGTAACAGAAACGAATGAACAACGCCAGAAGAAATGCCATAAAGGAGTGGGGGAAGCTTAGCTAGGTCATACAGGATGGCGCGTTTTGCTGGGAATGGCAGCTGGAACTCTCAACACATACACACACCATTCAGTTATTTACGGAATAATCCACAAACCCACAAGAAATGATATATATCGATCTCTAAAAATCGGAAAGAAAATATCTAAACTTTTTCATTCAAAGAAAACAGACTTATTATGTCTGTCAGTGTTAGGATAGACGTACCAAGCAACATGATACATTACTACACATCCTTACATGAGCTTGCATAAAGCTGTGAAGATACTTATTGTAAGTAAAGGCTATTCTATTTTCCAACACTAAGTAAATGAATGCTTAAATGCTTTTAAATGCTTAAATGCTTTTTCTTAAACATTATAATCTACACCATATAAAAAATAATAATTGTAATTCTATATCATCGTGAATATAGTTTTGAGTATATGGGATTCTACAAGGGTCTATAATTATTATAGTCTCATTGATTTACTTTTCTGCACAAAATTTGTTGAATGATCTAGGGCAAGCGGAGATTCTGATGGATTTTAGGGGAGAAAAAAAAAAATCATCCAATGTTTTCGCAAGATTAATCACTGCTCTGGCATAGTGACAAGAGAGATTTTCATACTTTTCCCACATACAGGATTTTTCACTCCAGCTTCCAAAACTATGGGAGCAACCAATGCCCCAGTGTTGGTAAGGGCTCACTCATCTGTCTGGGTGTCCTCCGGACACCATTCAACGTGGGAGGAAAAAAAAAAATTAGTAACGGATAAAATTGTTATACTCGCCAATGACTGAGGGAAAGGTGCCCCATCCACTCCACCTCCTGCCACCTTATGAATAATGATATATCGTTATCATTACACTAGTTACGATCATCACTTTAACCGATACTAGTACTACTACTACATCAAGTTAATTCGCAGTTTCAACATCACTGGAGAATATGAGGACACACAATTGAACAGGATATTAACACATAACGTCACTCTTTAACCCTTATCTTCTACTGTTATATAGATAAGAAAAAACAACCACGCGTGCTCGTTACTTATTCTGACTGTATTCAATTTTTTTTCCCCCCTATATCTTTAATTTTTTAACGTATCACGATCTGCGACATGTACTCCATGAGACGAGATGTGACTGGTGAAATACAGTGCGAGGTGTAGTAGCTATGGAAGGCTGGCTCTGGTGTTTGATCACAATACATGAATGCTAGGACACTGTCTTGAGTACAAATCAGGCCACTGTTCTTTGGTTCCTGACGCTACCTTACTATGGCAGGGAGAAGATCACATACAAGACTGAAGACAATCACCAGATGTATTTATCTACACTGGCGTCCCCTCACTTCATGGGTCAAGTCAAGCAGAGGACGTTTGAAGACAACACCAAAAGGTTTGCGATTCGATATCACACAAAGGTTTGCGACTCGATATCGCAAAGTGATACAAGGATAAGGAAACCTCCGGTCTGACGACGGAGGAAGGAAAATTTCACAAGAGGAAGCTTCAGTCAATAAAGTTGGAGACGAAAGTTTAGCAGCTGGTGTGTGTGTGTGTGTGTACCCAGGTGGGGATTGTCCTAGTTTGGATGATAAAGGTCTTGTTATCGAGATAACAAGGATAACAGGCTGGGCCGTAATTCCACTGGATTGGGAGCTTAAGTCTGACAAACCGACATCTGGTCTTATTACTTCTGTCTGATTGTAAAGACATACGAGAAAATATATTTGAGCTTTGTCTTCCCGTTCGAGGTCGTATATATTGCAACAAGACTTTTGCCGTTTGCTGAGTAGATCATCATTCGAGTGTATACACAACCAAGGAGTTAAAACTTGAAAATCTCTTCATTAACCAGAGTTCTGGTGAATATTACGACCATTACATTGATTTTTAGAGTTTAACTACATATTATCTGTGTCGTTGTTCTTGATAATTGCGCATTTTATCATCGTGGACTCGTAATGACAAATTATGAGTAGGTTTGATAATCCTGTAATTTACTTCCACTTCTTAGAATGGTATAAGTGCACAAATGTTTGGTACGGGTAAAATAACTAGAACATTATGGAATTTTTTGAAGTATCTTTGAAAAAAAGTGAAAAGTCCTCACTCTAAGTCACTGGAAATGGCGATGGGTTAATTTTCGCGTTTAGCACTGATATTAATCGTCAAAAAACAAGAGGAGGTCATTCCATTTTCTTTACAGTGTTCAAACTTCAATTACTGAGGCTTTACCAGGAATGGCAATGCTGATATTTCTATTGTTAGGGCTATTAGAGCGTTATTTTTGTTCACTTTAACTCGTTATTTCCTTGTTATAAAAATTTTGCGACATTGAATTTCAGAATACTTAATTCTCGAAAAATTGAAGAATTGTACATTCTAAAATCAGACGAGACGATACGCTTATCAGTGCATTCGATGGGATTACACGTCTAATTTTCTCTTATTTTTCACATAAGATTAGCATATATATATATATATATATATATATATATATATATATATATATATATATATATATATATATATATATATATATTGTCCTTAATACGATGAAATACATAATCTTGACTAATCTAAATTCTATCATAGACAATGCTCCTCTTAGCCACTTGAAAAGTTTATGCAAGAGAAATACTAGTGCCAAATCGATCAGCCGGAACCTGTTCGGTACAATGGTGTCGTCCCGTATCTATGACGCAAAAGATAAAACAGGTAACCATCAGAGAGGGTTCAGTACGGGACCGAACACTGTGTCGTCTCCTGGTTCGTGATCCGGAGTGGCTCCTGTGGTACCTAACCTACCTACCACCTACCCACAGCATTCTTCGGCCAGCCTTTGGCAAAAGGTCTTGCACCACCACAAGAATCCAACAACGAAAAAGGAAGGAGAGAGGAGACCTCCCTCATCTACTCTACCGAACAACCTACCTTCGTTATACGATGAGTACGTTACGTTACGTTGCTTTATCGTATCCTACTCCCACTGCGTAGTAAGAGAGTGGTAGTATGGTGTCTCAGTAACTTGGTGATATCGTCTCGTAATGCGAATGACGCTATTCGGGAGGGCTGTTTATATGTAATGTCCTCCAACGATGCCGGTTTATCTAAGGGAGTTTTTGATCTATGCGTTATAGTGTCATATTTTGATCTTACGGTGTAATATCAGGTTGATTTCTCGTATATGATACTCGAAAATGAGCTTACACAAAATGCGTGATAAAGACAGGGAAGTTAAGAATATTTCATTGCTTGTATAGAACAGAGAACACGATCCCTAAGAGTCCGCCAAGCTGTGTGGGCGACACAAAATGCATTCTTATCTCAGATCTGATAAGAAACATGGGTGGCTTGCCCTAATCGATCGTACTTACCCCATGTGATTGCATATCAAAAATATCTGAAAACGTGTTTCCCCTTTTGCTTCGTCTCTTATGAAAAGATTTCGGACGCAACAGATTTATGAAGGCATTAAGTTTACTCTTGATTTATCTTATTTCCTTCACTTGTTTACGGATGTCTTAAAAATATATATCTACATGTTATTTGGAGATCTCGTCACCGAACAACTCTGGTCGAGTGGTAATACTCTTTCTGTGATATTGATTCGATACCTTAAACACGTAGTATCGAATCCTGTAAACATGACCAGAGTGTGCTAAATTGTATTGCTGTTGCTCAGTATATAATCAACTTCACCTTTCGAAGCTCAGGAAATAATAGCTCTCGCGTCTAAAGATTTTGATTGTAATCAAAATTTTGATTGAATTTCAGCAGATGTGAGAATTTGTCTTATTTGCTCGATTTTTTCTTTGTTTTTGTCTCTAATCAAGACTATGTACCGGTGCGTCGCTCTTATAATAAACTCGTTTCATCATCATCATGTCTTATGATCTTCCCTACAGCAAATCATTCTATGTATTTTTCCTCTCTTCGTTAAGTTTCGTTTTCTACTTGCACATATATCATGTAAATCACACAAGGCAATGATGAAACCGTGTTCAACTTACAGAACTCTGAACCTTCTCTGTTAGCTTCAAAAAGTGTTCAATTACTATTTAAACGAACACTGAAGCTTCTCTATTGGTTTCAAACCATGTTCAATAACTATTTGAACGAACACTGAATCTTATCTGTGGCTTCAGACCTCGCTGTTCAGAACCGAAGCCGTAGTTTTTCAGAAAAATAGTGTCTAGAAATACAGACTTCATCTGTCCTCTCCATTATTGTTGCCCTTGTGTAGCACAACTTCACCTATTTCCATCCATTATACATCGCAAATTCTTTCCCTACCGTAATCTTTCGAGTGTAGAACGAAGCAAGTTTACATCTTGTATAAAAACCTATGAACTCGACTCGCTGGCAAGAACTGATGACCACCCTAATTTCTCCAAGACCTGTTTATACCCCCTTGAGACATACAAAGTATTTCACATTAGGTTAAGCACACTGTTGCTTCCAGTGGTCTGTGCGTCTCTGATCTCCTCACCTCCTGCTTACTATGTATGAGCAGCCAGCACCGAGGGCTGGTTCTGTTGTCTCTTTGGTGCAACAAACACTTTTTGGGAATTTACTTCACCCGAAAGAGGGTCCAATCTAACATGAGGATTCAGTCTCACAAAACGAGGATCCGGTCTAACATGAGGATCCAAACGTAAACACGAGGATCAAACCTTACAACATTAGGATTGTCTTACATGAGGATGCAATCATACAACATGAAGATCCAATCTTACAACACGAGGATCAGATCTTAAACACCTGCATCTTGAAAAGCAACGGTAAGGCCGACGATGCTAACTAGATATATTTATTTTTGCAGTTGTATGACGCGGATGTACACATTGTATATCTGTTGTAGCATCGCATGTACATCTACTGTATTATGATGGACATTAGAGCAGTAGTGTTATATGATCATGTTTTACCCGGTGTTGTGCAGCTGTTATACCCAGTGGCATGATGCTGTTAGACGCAATGGTGTGTGTGTGTGTGTGTATATATATATATATATATATATATATATATATATATATATATATATATATATATATATATATATATATATAATGTGTGAAGATATCGCGGTAGTTATGATAACATTAATTAGTTGCAGAGTCGTAAACATTTCTCGAACCGCAAGTTCTTGTCGAGAAATCCGTTATTCATCCTCCTCACAGTGGGTTCAGCTGATAATCCACGTATTACCTTCCCTCTTCTATTAATCAAAAACCCAATAAATTGGGTCTCACGTCTTCTAAGATTCGACGAGTCACTGAAACACTTCTTCCCTTCATCATAATTTGCACGACTCTTAATACAGCTTTTCTTTTTTTTTTTTTTAGGCTTGTACTCCCGCACCCACCCTACAGGTAGTTAACAAGACATGTCTCTTCCGCAGGTTCCAACCTGCGTTCACAAAGGGCCTCTGCATCCAACGTTAACTTCAGGGAATACTACCGATTTCTGAGAGCTCAGGTAAAAACTTCAATTAGTCTAAACAAAGATATATACTGACCTTTCCCTCTACATGCTTCTTAATATACACCTCACATCTCATTACTCCATTTAGCCTACGTGGTTCCATCCTCTACTGCCCATTCCCAGATATCCAAAACTCCCCTCCACTTCCTTCAGGCTCTCCTCATTGAAACCTAAGCCCTGGCCATCCAGCTTCACAACACACCTTTCGCTCCAGGAGCTTTGATCTGGAGTCTGCCACCACAGCCGTGACATCTGCATACAGCAAGCGATTCATCTGTGGTATACTGAAGACTCGCCCCTTTACTCCAAAGCATCTAGAGCCTTGCCATCACATAAGACCCATCCTGAACTCTATTCACATCAACTATTTTTCCTTATCGCCCTACATCGCTGTTGTTGTCAGCAGTAACCAAAAACACACAAAAGAACCGACCCACAACAGAATCAACCAAAATACTATAATTACTACAAGTAACATCACATCTATCGTTTCATATATCTATTTTTTCCAATAGACTTGCATAGACGGGACAAAGACGTACACTGCTACTCTGACCGTCGAAAAATCTTTATCTTTTAGGGCGGTGCGGCAGCTGTCAGAGCGAAGGTATCTTTAATTCTGGTCCTGTTTTTTTTCCTCTTCATCGTCAATGGTATGGGATTCATCGGCATGAGCCCGTTGGTGCATGGAAAGATCCTTCTGCTGTTGGGTGGTGTCTTGCTTATCTTAAGCCGTAAGTACCTCAACGTGTGACGTAAGGGGGTTGTTAGCCAATGGTGAGGGGAATTTTTTTTGGACTGGTTGTTGTTGATGTCAGCTGGGCGTGGTTGCCATTCACTGCTAATGAGGGTATTGATGATGTGGCTGGGTTAAATATATACATGTCCAGTGTTGTCGATGATAATGTTTATGATGATGTCTCACGACAATTTGATGTTAAGAACACCAAACTGATGAATTTATCAAGAAATACAAGAAATATCTTAAGAATACTAAGTTATCCATTACGATGGGCAGTCCCACAGTTTTCATAACTAAATCATAATACGATATTACTATGAATACACTGAATTGGTAAGATGCATAACAATTACAGTCACTAGTTCCCCTCGTTATCCATCGATGTTTATCATCTTTTTTCACTATTCGCAGTGTTCACTGGATTTGTGCTCGCAGGTCTCTTTGCGTTCGACTACAGGAACTACAAAATCAACCGCTGGAATAGGTACAACGAGGAACCAAGAGCGAATGCAACGTACCCAAACCAGCCAATCACTTGTCCCATCCAGCCAACTACCAATCCGGTCCAGTCAAGCGCCGGCCTCTACCAGCCAGACACTTATTCGTCCCAACCAAAAGCATATCCGCCCCAACCAACAGACTATCCGCCACATTCAACAGCATATCTGCCCCAACCAACGCCATATTCGCCCCAATCAATAGCATATCCACCCCAACCAACAGCATATCCGCCCCAACCAACAGCATATCAACAGCATATCCGCCCCAACCAACAGCATATCCACCCCAACCAACAGCATATCCACCCCAACCAACAGCATATCCACCCCAACCAACCGTCTATTCATGCCATCCACTAACACATCAGGCAGGTCCTCAGCCTGCTCCTGGTGCAAGCTCCCTCCCACCATCTTATGACGAGGCAACAAAACTACCACCCATCCACCACAAGCCACCGCACGAGTTCGGATATCTACCTGCCGGGGTCTTGCCTAAGGGGACTCCACCCATGGAATGCACACCAAACGCCCTGCCGGACAGCCAACATGCGTCTGCTCCCCCTCTACTCTGAGCATTAACTACCTCCATACATGACGTGGGCTTGTATAACACCGATTAGAATGTGTGTGTGTTACGGGGAGACATTTACACTCGCGATCACCCGTTTCTTTATAAATATGTGTATATTTACCATGTCTCTCCTCCTATATATGTACAAAGACGCACCTCAGCCTAAGCCAGGTACCCGTTTATCGACCAGCCCCGGCGGGAGGATGAATAGGTGGGTTGGGTGTTGGCCGAATTCCACGTCCAGGACTCGAACCCATATAGACCCGACCGACCTCGGGTCGGCCTGTGGTGACTCATGGTCAGTAATGCTTACCACTACACCACGGTGTCTGAATAGCTGATGGGAGTAGTGGAACTAGACAGATCTCGCCTTCAATAGATTGACAAATGAATTCCTATCATAATCTGAATACTATTCAACGTTCAAGTGATATAACATATAAGTGATTCTCACACTTCCTCTTCATTCGGTCATTCTGGAGCGACAAACTGAATCAACAGAAATTGGATTATAATCACTTACGATGTTGATAATTAAGAACCTTCCTAACAATATGTTCTCTCTCATCATGGACGAAATTACGACACGAATGCAACTATTAAAAAGCAGTAAATTACTTATGATCATCGTACTCGTATACATATCCTAAGTGGTATATCTTATCATATACATCAAATGATAATCCACCTTAATTGTATTTCATAGAAATTAATGAAATTGATAATCATAAACATCATGCACATTAATCATGTATATACTACCTTTGAATACCATACTCATTAAAACTTAATATTACTTAAATATCGTCATGTTACATCTGATTACCATACACATTCCCTTTGATTTCTAAATAAACTAACTACCAGGAAGTTTATCTAATTACCATATACACCAAAACCAATCATCATACACGAAGTAAATGTTAACATATATTGCTACAAAGGCACTTGAAAGAACAAATTGAAAGAAGCTTCCGTTATATAATAATGAAAAAGGCATCTGTTATATGAGTATGAAAGCTACCCCTATACATGAATATGAAAGAAGCTACCGTTACATGATATGAAAGAAGCTATAATAATGAAGAAGCATCTGTTATACATGAAAAGAAAATCCGCTTTCTAAATATGAAAGCTACCATTTTATAAATCTGAAAGAAGCTTCCGTTATACAATACTGAAAGAAGCTCATAAATGTCCGTCATATTTCCAATACAGGAAAGAAAATTATGTAACTCAAAGTGGTCTAGTAAAGTTGTATTGGGCAATCATAAAGTTTTCCGGGATAATTTCATGTCTGATATATTCTAATTTGTTCATAACCTCATAACACGTGTTATATAAAGTGAACAATGGCCTGGTGTCTAAAAATTTGCATTTCTGATAAGTGATTGTTTGGGCTTACCACTCGAACGATTAAATGCGTCCCATTAAATTTGTATCAAAATTTTCTTTCTGAATATCCATTTCCTTCGCCATTTGGTCATAGGTGTTACTCATGCTTCAATAAAAATTTGGGCTCAAAAAACTATTTTGATGGTGCCCTGAAATCACACACAATATATATATATATATATATATATATATATATATATATATATATATATATATATATATATACATACATATAATTTCAGACGCCACAAAGCAGGTTCTGACAGTTTAATTATCTTCAAACTCAGCCTTTCTCCAGGATTTCGGCTGGGAGATGGGAGAGGGATGATGAGCACCACCCTCCTAACCCTTCACTTTAGTGAGATGCTGACTATTCTCAACTGTGGAATTATTCACCCTTGACGCGTCATCAGCAAAAGTGCTTGCTTTTCATTACATCCGACCAGCATACAAGGGAGAGTTTTCCCTCCCCAGTGGATTTTTTTTTTTTTTTTTTTGCCATCACACTAGGAATGTGTGTATCAACGTAACAATGGGAGTGAGTGAGTGAGTGAGAGTGAGTGAGTGTGTGTGTCCATGAACGAATCTCCTCACTCAGAATCAGCCCCAGTATCAACTCCCACAGAAATACACATTTTTACAACAGAAACAACTCGGAAGTATGCCAATGGGACCTTAGGAGCATATAGTAACACGTCAAGTAATATGAAGCCGAGTTCACATCTTACTCTTCATCCTCTGTATAGCTTCACGGGATTAGGTAATCAACCCTTGATATATGGGCTAAAAAAAAAAAAAAAAAAACTCAAGTATTAGTGTACATTACACCAGATTGATTTTTCGTACTTGTTCAATTAAAGACTCGTGTCATCAAACACATTCGTAATATAGTTTTCTGTTACAATATCACCCAACACTATGTTTGGTTCTGCGTTATCAATACAATACGACAGCACTATATATGCAAAGTTTACTTGTCAATCTCTTGTATTACATATTGAAATGTCTGTTTATATTAGTATCATATTCAATGAGCACCTGATGTGCTCATTTCATTAATATTAACGCCCCATTGTATGTATGAACCTTTAATCCACTTATCCATGTATTTCCATAAATGAATACCAAAAGAGACTTTTTCCAACAGTAAGTCAATAAGCGAAACAAGTGTTTATAGTAGTAATCATTAATTACTTAGCTATTCATTAATGAGTACATTTTGGCATTTACTTCACTGCCCTTCCTAAGAATGTGGACGAGACTACTTTAAACGTCAATAAGGGCCATATACATAGCGAGACTGAATGTGGTCAAAGAATAATCTTGAAAGACCAGAAGGAACCAAGATTTTTCGGGTGGTCGTTATAACTTGGCGCTGACAGCCTTAATGACCCAGGCAATTAATAGGGATATAGTTCATATGATCAACCTCAGGCACTGTATAAGACTTCATATACTTAAGGGGTTAGATTGTAGATTCAGGATCTATTCAGAAAAGATACACCTTGACAAATACGTTTAAGCTTTTTCTGATCCTCTTTTATGAAGTAAATAAGATATAATCGCATACACAAAACGACACACTAAATGTATATACATGCACATACGAATAGACACGTATATACATACGTGCGTTCGTCATCGCAGACTACAAGTGATGGCTCCCAGTGTGGAAAAATCTTTAAACGTTCGAAAAGTTGAGGATGCCATCCACTTCCCTTACTACCGGTCGCCAGATATGAAGTGGTCACCCAACACTCACCATATGAGAGCCACCGGATACTCATAACTCATCAGACATGAGCTGGTGTATTCCCCGCATTATGTAGAACACGGTGATGACTGTCACGAGGAGTTTAAACAATCGTACTGCCCCGTCTTTTCAACCTTGTATGTACACATCCACACACCCTAGCCTACGCCAAGTACCCATTTTTATCGCTCAAGCCCCTAAGGAAAGGATGAAGGGCTTGTCGACTATGGACCTGGCTAACGCGACCAAGATTCGAACCTATGCTCTGGTTTTACCCCATGCGGCCCCGCCCGTGCATGCGCGCGTTAACGACCAGTAACACTAAACTAGTACACCACGAAGGTGGTGGCTTACAGGGATGTAGGGAATATTGACATATCACAGGTCTATGGAGGTCTAGAAACAATCACCCATTCGACGTGGTAACATTCTCGAAATGGACATTAACACACCACTGTTAACCTCTAAGAAGCTTCGAGGTGGCGGACCCCTTTCTGACAACATCCCCCCCGTGTTGTTGAAGGCAATTATCCACACCGTCAGAACCAGACAGTATGTAATGGAAAATCAGATCCAAATAATTGTTTCCCGTCGATCACTAAAGCAACACCTCTCATGTAGCGCCTCAGTGGGGGGCCGCCCAGCAGCAGTGATCCTGGAGGAAGTTCGAGGAATGATTTTCCTGTTTAAATTGGTTCCCCGAGGGATTGATCTGCGTTGATCTTCTATTTCTCGAAACATTTACCTCGCGTGTCCCGCCTGGTTCCTCAACTGTATTCTGCGCCTTATCTTCATCAGCGACTGACTTGCTATTGCAATAATTTTGGCGAATCCCAAACCTACTTTCTACCACTGTTAATTCTTTAGAACGTCTTAACGTGAAGATAACACTAAGTATTGGATCACTGCACGTGGAGACAATAAGTTCCAGGAATTGATCCTTTAAAAGTTCATTGAACATGTTCAGAAGTCATCATACAGGGTTTAATACAGGTGCCGCACATTGTCTTTCACGACCTGTTTTCTACTAAGAAATTGGGGTAGTGGGGTGGGGCTTTAAGACAAAGTTTGTGAAATCAGAGGTAATTCACAAGGTAAATGCGCGAGACCATAAAAAAAGATAAAGATGAAAATAAGAGCCACAAGAGGAGACACGCGAGGCAGATAAGACACGAAGCTGTGGGAAGGGGGCGGTTGGGCATTCTGCGTGATGTAGGATAGGTTAGGTGATGGCCATGGAGCCTCGCTGATGTTTCTCGCGTTAAATGCCTGTCAGAGAGAGGAGAGAGAGAGAGAGAGAGAGAGAGAGAGAGAGAGAGAGAGAGAGAGAGAGAGAGAGCAAATGAAATATAAAAAAGTACTAGATTGTCACAACACTTAATAAAAAAAAAAGTCTTGTAGCAAGTAGTCAGAGCAGATACAATGTTCAGTCAGAAATAAGCAGTGGCTTCTAAGTACGCGGGTGCCATGTACTCGACTCCCCAGAATTTTGGAGTGTGCGCCGTAAAGACACACTTGACGAAAACAGTAAACACCAATATATATATAATCAAGAAATAAAGATCAAGTGTCCCTTGGCAAGAACTGAATAAAACAAGAAAATAAATTATGAAAGAACGAGTTCAAGAATATACACGCTTAGTTGACGACACCCCAACCAGTGTAAAACACCTTCCCACAACGATATCAATAGGTCATTACACGAAACTAAACGATGCCTAGGATCGGAACCGTTTGGTTTATCGCCCAACTGGGAAAACGTCTGTAGAGCCAAGCCATCCTCTCAAACCAGGAACCAAACAGGATAACACCATCGTAACATTGGGTGCAACTGACTGACAGCAGCTTAATTCACATACAACAAATTTAAAAAAACACTGCTCGGACCCAAGGGTAACGCACACCCTAACAATCTGGTTTTAATACCTTGGCGTAAAGTGCTACACTCACTAAAACATGTATCCACTTTACAATTAAGACAGTTAAAGGAATTTATAAGCATCCACTAAATTAGTTAAAAGGAATTTATAAGTATCCACTTAATATGAGTTAAAGGAATCTAAGTATCTAACTAAAATATGTTCACTAGTATGGAAACGATTCACAGAATAACTGGTAACAGCTAGAATTAAGTGTTGCATATACATGATCAAATTGCAAGCGGGTTGCTCAACGCTGGGGAACTTTAAATGTATCAAGTGCGTTGGGAACATGGTGAGGAGAGGCTACGGAGGAAATAAAAAAAAATGGAAGAAAAAGCTGCTAGGAACATTACTGAGTGATGAATCTAACCTGTTATACTGTAGATGAGTGATGGTGGAAGAGGGTATAGCCTAGTTTTGATGCGAAGCCGAGCGCTGCAAATGGTCAAAGATGAAGCCACGCAAGCACTGTGGGTGACCATAGCGGGGTCCGGCCAAATAGCTGTCGAGTGAGACGAACGACGCGAAAACAGTGTGTTAGCAAGCACAAAACTCAAGTTTTATCAACCTCCTCCAAGTATCGGTGATTACTGCCGGAGAGACAAAAAAAATTTGGTATATATGACTAAGGGTCACGTGATGGAAACCCGTGCCGGAACCAATCAATTTCAACTGCTTGAAAAGAGGCTGTTGATTGGTGGGTCGACCACAAGCGAGGCTTGACGACGCATTACTTCTGAAAGTAGAGACTAGGTATTGTCGTGAATTCATGAATTACTGTAGTTTCACTACAGTTTCATGAAACATTCTCTCCTGTACTCTCCTACTTATAGACCTGAGATATATATACAGGCATATGTGAGACTCAGGAATCTGACAGTTAGAAATGAGAGAAAAAGAAATGAAATAAATACCATATATAAAATGGCAAAAATCATGCAAAGGAATCGCTTCACTCTGTTGCCACGCCGAGTGTCAGAACGAGGCGAAATACCCCATTTTCGGGCAAAATATGATGCGTTGTATGTCCCACGTTAAGTCTGTGTTAAGAATATAATCGTTGTGGGGTAATTATCATCACTTAAAAGGTGACGCGGATATGGTAGCAAACTACAAGAAAGTTCATGTTATATAAGGTTGACAACTACGACTATTTACGGTTGAGATTTCGCTAAAAAAAAAAAAAAAATAGGGCTAGCGCGTCATACTCACCACAGGGTAAAATCTAAGGCTTACTAACAGGAAGTCTTACGAGTTTACATGTTGTCCAAGTTCGCTGAGTGATATGGAGTGGCTCTCATGATTGTGGACTGAAAAGCCGTCAGCCCACGAGAGAGAGAGAGAGAGAGAGAGAGAGAGAGAGAGAGAGAGAGAGAGAGAGAGAGAGAGAGGAAAACATAGGAATATTCGCAAACAGACGTTAATGATATTGGTTCATTTTTTTTTTTTTTTGAGTCTATACGTCATTAATCAAATATTGATCTAAAGTCTTCTACAAAAGCTGTGACTGAGTTCAAGCAAACACAGAACTTGATGGATCTGGGGAGGTAAACACCCGCTGCTATTTTCGCGAGATTAATTACTTGCCGTGAAAAGAATCCAACAACAGTTCATGCTTTCCACAAGCAGCATTTTTCATCCTGTTTTCGTGTACATGTTGGTGGGGGTGGGGGTGGTGGGGGGGAAGAGAGCTCCCGTCGGATTATCCCATCGTTGCTCAAGAATAAATAATTCGTCTTTCTCTCTTTGTTTTTCTTTTTTCTTTTAGTACTGAACGTTGAAGAAAGGGTAAAATCGATTCGCCAATGAAATGTAAAAACGTTGCTTGTGTGTCAAAACGCATTTCATCAATGAGAGACGTAGCGTCAAAGAAGGAAAAATTATGGTCTGGGGTTGACTCTACTTCATATAAGATGTTGACATAAGAATGATACTGAAATACTGTTCTCCTCCTTTGAGGACTAGGTTTTAACCTCATATACGGCGGTCAAGTGCAGCGCAGCGTCGCAAAACCAGATTAAACTTAAGTCTTCATTGCATCTTGAAAAGTTTGTGCTGGAGTTCTGTACTGTAAAGTTGATTTGTCATTACATTGATGCGGTTTTCCCTCATAATTTTCCCCTTCTGTTAATCTAGACTTGTCAGTTTGTGGTATATTCCTGTTGTCTGTCTATTCCTGCAACCCTCTTGTCCATAATTAATATACCATCCAAACAGACACAATGATTTTCCTTTGTCTCTTCCTTCTACTCATCAACTGTTTCGAAGCTTCACTCTCACCAACAGTGACTCCGAACCGTTCCTCGAGCTACTACCATCTACTACTACTACTACTACACACACACACACACACACATGCCAACATATATTTTCCTTCCCTTTCCTCAAGCCTCCCTCCCTCAGCTCCCTTCCCTTCTGGACTATTCCTAACCACACCATCTATCTATCCTTTCTCCTGGCACGTCTTTTTCATTTAGTCTTTTTCAGGCTCACCTCACGCAAGCCAACTGCCATCAAACACTTTCCACCGGGGCTTGCACTCCTCGCCCTTCATCATCCGAGCCCCTGACATTCCAATGCATCCACTTCAGCTGTGAAACAATTTCCATTTTGTGAGCAGAGGACGAACACTCCCCTGCCTTCCTCCAGTTCGCTCTCTCCGACACACCCTTCCTTCCAGCTGTCTGGGAGCCCACTCCATCTCTCTCCAACACTCCCTCTCTCCTCCCGAAGGTGGAAAATCATACGACATAACCTTCCTGGAGTTACTCTTACTCCATCATCAACACACCTGAGAATTCTGCGCATTCAAAGCTGTCGGGAATTTGTCGAGAGCCAATTAGACTGGAAATAATACCGACGAAAAAGTCTCTTTTTTATGTAAGCTGAGACAACACGGCAGCTGAAGCCCTAACCAATGCCGTCTCATTAACTACACACACACACACACACACACACACACAAACACACATTATATATATATATATATATATATATATATATATATATATATATATATATATATATATATATATATATATATATGTATATATATATATATATATATATATATATATATATATATATATATATATATATATATATATATATATATCCTAACCTGAAAGATTGGATCCTCATGTTGTAAGACTGGATCCTCATGTTGTAAGATTGGATCCTCGTGTTGTTAGATTGGATCCTCATGTTGTAAGATTGGATCCTCATGTTGTAAGATTGGATCCTCGTGTTGTTAGATTGGATCCTCACGTTGTTAGACTAGATCCTCGTGTTGTTAGATTGAAACCTCTTGCGGACCTCTTGCGGTGAGGTAAATTGCCAAAAAGTTTTTCTGTTGCACCAAAGAGACAACAGGACCAGCCCTCGGTGCTGGCTGCTCATACATAGTAAGCAGGAGGTGAGGAGATCAGAGAAAGACAGACCACTGGGAGAAACAGTCTGCTTAACCTTGATAACCTTAATAGTAGGATGTCACCAGTTATTGCTGGCGAGTTAACAGGATTTATGTATATCAATCGTTCTGGGTCATTGTTCTGCTCAAAAGAAATAATTTAGGAGATAAAGTTGATGGAAATACGTCAAGTTGTTATATAAGAGCAAATAGAAGTGAGGCAAAAGACGAAGACCATATTTTCCTATTCAAAATAGTCCTCATGAAAAGCGAGAATTGAATCCAACAGCGGATTTTATGTTGATTCACTAATAATTCAACATGGCTTTATGACTGCAATGAATAATTGAGGTAATCTTTGGGCAAGTGATGAAACGTACACCAAAAATATCAGAGAACCATTATCTTTTTACACTTCAGTTCACAAAATATAGAATAGATGAAGCTAATGACCACCAAAAGTGTTTAAGAACTAGATAGATGTAAATGATCCTGAAATACACAAAGCTGAGCTCAAGTGGTTACCTAGATGTTAGGCTAAGCTATGGACCACCTAATACTTTCATAGAAACACTAACATCCTTTTTCTAACTCGAACCAGCCCAGGATGACTGAGGGAAAGTCGGAGGAAGAGTGCAATTCCTCACGTGTGTGCATGCAGATGCGTCACATCCGCTCGTCTGCTTCAACCAGATGGCTCTTTACCATCTTCTCCTACACTTGAGTTTCATTTACCCGATAAACATGAGCTTCATGTGTTACCCAGCGTTCATATCTCGCCTAAAGAAAAAAAAAAAGAATAAGAAATGTCTGCAGTTCTAACGCATAAATGGGAAATCCTAAGACTTATTCATGTTTTACAGGAAACAGGTAATTCGTTATTATAGTTGCTTGCTACTCCTCTCCGTCAGTGGCTGTGGGGTAGTGAGTTTCATGGAAAGTGTTTAATAACACAGTCATGAAGAGCCATTCATTAAGTTAAGTGGAAACATCTGCTTAGACACAGTTGCCATATTTTGTTATTTCGAGTTGTGAATTGACCAGTTACTTTTTCTTGTATCTACTCGTCTGATCCTGGTATTTCGCTTTGAGCTGTTGAATCAAAAGGCGCTTCTCTTTTTCTAGATTCTTTTTTATAGGATATTATTGGACTTGCTGTGTAAATCCGGGAGCGTAAGGTTCGAAATTCCTCGTCGACCGATGTTGTGTTACTTTGATGCTTCGAACTTTTTGATACCATTAGTCCTTATGAACGTCTGTGAAACTGAACCGTGTCTGCATATGTTAGAATCCGTTCGCTTGTATCACTTGCAATCATCTGATAATGCTAGCCCCACTTACCATACACCTAGTTACGTAGGAGAAGAAAATGACTAGCTTGGATTGCCGATCTCAAGACCATAATGTCAAGGTCGAAGTCATGGCTTATTTTACCGGCATCTGGTCGCCTTTCTTCTGTGTCTTTCGTATCTCTTATCTTTGAAAACCATAATACCAACAGGGATGTGTTGTGAATATCTAGTGTCTTCGATATGAATTTTTATTCTCTTTAAGTTACTGATATTTATGCAAAAACGTTGTTCGTTAGGTTGCTCATACGTCTGGCAATGCTGTTGGGTTGTCGATGATCGCTAGCAAAGAGAAGAGAGACAAGGCCGCTCCCACGAACTAATTATATTTCCCCCTCACACCACCGCCACAACTTGCCACAAACCACAATCCGCGTCTTATTTCCTGTAGCTCACTGTCATGTCCCACAGGTGTTCTGCACTTGGGTAAGTGATCATGTGAAGGGATGAGGAAGAATCATATGAATGAAATACATGTTTCGAAGTCAGCCGATTATAAAAGTCCTTAAATCTTCTTCATTTGCCTCGGCCTGTCTTACCCCACAATTATCCAAGAGCTCCCACTCCATCCCCAACTTTATCATTATCATCCCAAGGTCTACGAATTACACCCTCGATGGCCTCTGGGATAACACTAGACATTATGCGTTACTGGTAGACCAAAGCCCTAAATGTTGGATCACCCAAACAGTGATTATGTCGTTAAAACAGAATGAAAAAAAGTCTCGAGAGTTAAGTTGCCTATTGCTTAATCATTCACGGAGCTGTTTTGCATAATTCGTGGTTACGTATCAGAAGAACACTGAGAAAGTATAAGCTTGGACTAAACCTATTGTCAATGCTGTTCCCAAAGATATACTGATAGTCCAAGAGAAGTGGATACCACCTTCTTTATTGAGGATGTTGCGTGCTGAAGTGGTCTTCTGGAAAAGAAACAATGTTCTCGAGTGTTTGTGTGCTGGTGATCAATGAACAGTCCACCAAAGCTTCTGGACATCATAAACTTAAACTTGGAATGCGTCAGAACCATCATTCAAGACTTTCCAGTTAGTATTTATACTTCTAGTCAACTTTAAGGCGCCTGGAATCCATGAATCGAATGCGATTGTCATTTACGAATGACGTAACAATAAAAATTGAGAGAAAAAACACATATTTCTCAAATAGTCAAGATGCTTTCATACATTATATTGTTTACGTAAACGAAATATCTATAAGGGTTTGACTAGTCTTTTTAGACGAGTCCTGAAATTGTCGTAAACAAATCGTCAAGACTTAACCTGGCCTCGAAGCCCTTGTGAAAAATGTAGATGGTTCGTCCCCCACACCTTTCAACCCCTGAAGTTGGCTTGCTTTGCTGGAATTTCCTGAAGTGGATTAGAACTTGTGCCAAATATTTCTTGTGTGTTGCGTCGTTTTGCTTTGCTCTCGTCTCCGTGTCGCTGCAGCAGGTTGAGAAATAGAGCGGAAAAAAAAGTCATGGAGTGGCAATACGTAGGTCTGACTCAGAGCTGTGACGTCATGTGTTTAGTTCGTGGAAGCAGGGTTGAGTTTCCAACTAGCTTTTTGTAATTCATCAACTTCAGCAACTAACTTTCCTTTAGGATATTTGTATGGAATTATACATGTTTAGTTAACTGTATTATACCAAGATATCATCTAAATTAAGCTCTTTTATCGCTGTTGTTAGAAGGGGATTTGTTTTTTTCTTTCATAAGCTAATATTTACACTTAATGTTGGCCCTGTGGTCGATATTCCATTTTCGTATCATTGCGGATAGCAAGAACATCTAGTGTGAATCACTTCGCTGAAAACGCCAGCGAGATCTGATCACAAGAGATTACCGAGAATCTAATTCTATTCAGTGCTGAGCGACACAGACAGGAGAAACTAGATAGAAGATGACTAGTTAAAAAGTTTATTTGAAGATGTGGATAACCTGTTTTGTAGGAAGGGGCGTGTCGTTAGCTCATAGGAAGGACGTGGGAGGTACAGCATTTCAAAGCCTAGCTGTATAAAAACATGGCTGTGGGGATGAAAGCGAGACAATGTACAGACATTGAAAAAAAAAAGAAGAAAGAAACAGACCAGTTCTCGAAAAACACCATTGTAATGAACGCTTTAAGTGTCCCCCCAAAAAAGAGAAAACACTCTCCAAAATTTTTTTGTTTACTTATTACTTTATACCTCGCTTGTGGATTTTAAGGGGAGCGTTTGGTCGACAAAGAATTCCTGAATACAGTTTGATGAAACACTCTGAGCGAAGCGAAAGCCTGACGGGGTTGGATACATATCTTTCTCTCTTATTTTTTTTTCTTCTCTTTATTTTCTTTTCGGCCGTTGTAAGAGATGCCTCAGTTAACATGGTCTGGAGAGGCGGGGCGTGAGAGGGACGGAGGAGGAGGAGGAGGAGGCGGAGGAGGGGACAGTGGCAGTCGTAGGCGTCGCAGCTGTCAATGTTAGATGACAATGAGACCTCCAACCAACCACCCGGATCGCTAGCCCTAACTAAGCCAGCCACCTCCTCCTCGGCGGAACATTTCCCGTCGCGAATAAAAGAAATGGAAATGGATAACTCATCACCAACACACACGCATCTATCACATTGGATAATTCTATAAAGAGTTTCTTTTCATGTTGCTGATTTTCCTACCTTCTCTCGTCTGTCCAGTTCTACTACTTTTTTAAGAATAGAGTCGACAGACTAAAGGGGAGCTTTATCTAATTTCTTCACTCGTTTTTTTCTTCGTTTTTTCTTTTCACTTGAGATCAAAAGGCTTCCATGGTGTTGTGGTTAGCTGATTATGATCCTCAAGCAGTCCAGGTAGGGTTCGAGTCCTGGACAGAGTAGTTAGCTCACATGCCAACCAAATAAGAACTATAATTTGACAGTTGGAGATCTTTCAGTTTCTGAAAATTCTCTCAAATGCGAAATTACTTCATAAAGTTGTTATTCTAATCTTAGTATATATATATATATATATATATATATATATATATATATATATATATATATATATATATATATATTCATAATTACCTTAGACAAAAAACTCAGAAATATAAATCATCAAATCATTAAGACATGCCCATATAAATTATAAAAGGAAGATAAATAATAAACAATTTAATCTGGCAGAAGGTTGCAAAATGTCACCCTCTGTCAAATTCCCTAAAATTTCCCATCTGTATATTTTTCGTTATTACTCATCATTCCATCCTGCCAACTATTCCAACAATATGAAATATTTCGTTGATATGTTGACGTTGGTCAGTGTGTATATGCCCTGTGATAGGCCCTGTGATTATTCATTAAACGTATGCAAATGATAATCTCACGACTGTGAGAACTACATATGCAAATGAATGACACATATCTTTGTGATACACATAATTCTTTAACATAACCTCTTCCAAGACTGGCATATATAATAGCTAAAACACCATTTGTTACATACAAGTTAAAGGTGACAAAAACTATACCAAAAATTCTATAGATTCTTACATCGTTGCTAACCTGGATGGGTTAGGAAAAACAAATTCATTAATGTATTAGTGTGTAACTACACTCGTATCTAGGACAGATGAAACTTAGTACGTGGTAATAAATTTATTAAATAAATATACAGTAGCACTTTCAATACATGCGAAATTAAAAAAAAAAAATCCATTTAATATCGTATTGCTAAGAAAAACTTCTCAAACAAGACTAGAAAGACTTAAGAATCACAGTAAATTTAAAGCTTTGTGCATTGACAAGGTTTCAAGTTTTCAGAGTTTTTGCATCGGTGTTGCTCCACCAACTCTTACCCTTGTATACATGTACGATGTTTTCACAACTGTGTATGTGTGTACACATATGTACACAACCCTAAGCCTAAGCCAGGTACCCATTGAACGACGAAACCCCAAGGGAAGGATAAACACCTGGGTTGGGTGTGGGGGAAAACTGTCTGGGCCATGGGAAGGGGGGCCTCCCCGAGTAAAATCGTGGTCAGTAACACTAACCACGCAAACCCTTATGTAAGTCATTACTTACTTTCCCCTTTATGCCCAGAGAACAGCTGGTAACACACTTAAATATGGTGTTCAAGCTCCCTACTCAGGAGGAGGTTTATGTTGTCTGAAAGAAAGTATAGAGATATAAAAAGTTGATATGAAGTACAAAATTTATATAGGCTCTGAAACGTACAGCCCCCATGCTTACAATCCTGAAGGAGGAAGCAGAGAGTTTGGACATACACGTAGATAACCACTTCTGCTACACCATCTAACACAGTGATGATGCCAGCAGCCCCTTCGAAACGAGGAGGGTGACACAAAAATACACCTTCAATAACATCTGTGGCAAGTAAGAAATATCAAATATAAAAGCCATATGGGGCACTTACAAGGTTAGGGTTCTATGTTGGCTATGGAGATACGTCAATTGCAAGGAAGTCCAATGATAAAAATTCTACGTTGAAATATATTCTACGTTGTTTAAAGTCTTTTAAAGAGCACCGGTTACCTAATATGGATTCGCGAGTCGCTGGAATAGAGGCAAAGAGTTACTGTGCGTCTTTAACAATTTCTGAGTAGGGAGGCGGGAGATCAGGATGTAAGTTTTGCCTTGAATCAGAGGGAACCGATGACACAGAGTCCATAGGATGCCCCACGGAATATGCCGGGGGAGCAGCGACGTGTCCTGCGGGAGAACTAAGATATCCAACAGAGTGTCCTCCGGGCGAATTTGGATAACCGAAAGCTTGTCCTCCAGGCGTACCTGGGTAGCCAAAAGCCTGTCCTCCGGGCGAATTTGGGTAACCAAAAGGCTGCACTCCCGCCAACGCCTCGTAACCAATCGCCTGGCTTTCGGGCAACGTCACATACCCGTCAAGAAGACCTCCTGGCGAAGTCACGTAGCGAACTGTCTGAGCTCCTCCTCCTCCTCCTCCGCCGCTGCCGCCGCCGCTTCCTCCTCCAGCCAAGGTCATGTAGCCGAGAATCGGTGCCGCCGCCGCCGCTGACGAGGACGTCGACGATGATGCTGGGTAGCTCAGAATCTGCGCCTGGGTTGGGAGCTGACAGGTCATGGTTCTCTCGCCACCATTCAGAGGGAGAGCGACGACTCCGCAGTACTTCGCGCGATCAGGGTGGTTTGGCGGCAAGGCTTCGAAGTCCCGATGGGCCACGCAGCACAGGCGGCAGCTGGACAATATCATCAAACCTGACCCAACCAAAAAAAAAAAAGGGAGGAAGAAATAAAACAAATACGTAGAGACGAAGAACTTGTAAAACATATCTAAAAAAAAAATCTCATAAAACTAGTCTGAAGCATATTAGCACACCTCTTTTTGCAGATCTTACCTCCAACCATACACATACAGATGCCGGTGACAAAGTCGCCCTCGATGAATGTCGGGACTACATAACCCCACAGGAGAATTATGCAGCCCAGAGCACCCAAACACATGATGGGAACCTTCGTACATCTGTATCCACCACAACACTGAAAGAGATGATATCTCTGTGTTGGTACCAAGAGTTGTGGTAGAAAGAAGGTAAAGATAGCAACCTAAAGGTGGTTCGTAGGCTATACATGTTCAATATCTGCTGGTATATTTCAAAAGTCATACCACTTTAGTTTCTATGTAATTAATTGCTCTAACGTTTTCAGTATTCTATGCACTGAGCGTTTCCACTGTATCAAAATCTGATGCTCCAACTGTGCTCTACGTGCATGCTGTAAGGGACAGGTCCCTTGAACATTACTGCACGGCCTACTTGAAGGGAACCTAATATCACTGGAGAGTATTTACCATCCTATGATGGCAGCAATCAGCAGAAATCCACATACCCGAAGTGGTTCTTCCTACGCTCACAGAATCAAGTCTAGCATCACTAAAGGACATTCACGTAAAGTCATTATACTCAAATCTGTTCTATTTTCACGAAGTGCAACGAAGAATCATTAAGCCTTTGTTTTCTTGAGTATTTATTCTATTTTGTTTTGTCCCGTAGTCAATGTAAAGTCAAGGAACCAATATGCAGTAATGAATGTACTCATATTCATAATAAATGTGCTCATATTCAATAACCAATGTACTCATATTCAACTATCAATGTATTCATTCAGTAATCAATATTCTATTAGTAAGTAATCAATATCTTCATATTCAGTAACTAATGTACTCTTATTCAGTAAGCACTGTACTCATATCAAGTAATCTATGTACTCATATTCATTAATCAATATACTCATAACCAGTGATCACAGTCAAGAAATTTGTTACTATTACCTGAACTCCTCTTTCCAGGTAACCTATGCCCCTCCGAACCTCTCTGCCGACTACAATAGGTTGCTGGATCACTATCACCTCTCGTGGTAGCTGCTGCTGCTGCTGCTGCATTGTCTCTCTTTCACTGGTCCCGTTCTGCAAGGAAGTCAAAGTCTGCACTTCGCAAACATCTCTAAAATAAAAATATCATACCAGTTTTATTCTAAATATAAATCACACTCTTGTCCTCAACAGCCATTCATCTTAAAATTAATTAATTACAGAGATATACAAGAATAAAAGGATTTACAAGCGACATATTATCCTTCCCCATTGACAAACTAGTCTCCCCTGAGCCGAGACTAAAGTAAAAGTTGCCAAAATATAAAAAAGGAAATGTTATATTACACGTAAGATAAATGAGTGTTGTGAATTTTTCCCTTTTTCCAAATGTTGGAAAATCAGAAATACTCTATCTAGTTCTTGTAAGAAATGACAGTTTCAGAAAATTCAACTCCAAGTCACAATATAGAGAGACATTGGTCAATAGACATGGAAAGGCTTTCCAATGCCTCAAAAAACTCTTCGACTATTCTTCACCTTATTTTTGCTTTTAGTTCTGTTGGCCCATCCCTTCTTTATTTTTGAGGGCTGGCTGGACTTGATGGAGAATTCCATTGTGGTGTGTGTGTGAGAGACTGGTGAAAGATTTCAAAATCAAAACGAATATAAACCATTTATCAGACGTCTATTATATTCTTTCCCATTGTGTATACCTCGTGACTAAATACGTTTATTGTTTTATTCGCATAATCAAATCACTGCTTGTCGGAGGCACTCTGCGTCACAAGTGTCGAGAGAGAGTTTCTATTCTCGTTTGTCCTTCAAATAAACCCCACTTGAGCACAAAGGCTTAATTCCCAGGAGGACGATGTACAAACATCCCCCTCCCCACCACCTCCACCTCCTCCTTCAGCTAGTCATCCCTTCAGCTAGGTCATCCTACTGAAGGGGGAGCTATCATCGTACTCAAAGGGTTTAAGTTGTCGTGTTCAAGGGGAAGGCGCGAGCTAAGAATATCTTTATCTTCGAAGGTCACGTTACGTATCTACATTATTTGTGGTCGTCAGGTCCAAACGCTTATCATCGTTTGATGGTTCAGTTGTTACATGATTAAAATTGCATCTCGGTCTAAAGTCTTTTTTATTCTTCGTTTTAAGAATGGTTCTTTCAGCTTTCTTAATAGTGAAAGTAGCGAATTTAATCATCATAAATTTTTCAATGAAAGTGTGTCATAAAAATTTTTTTGTCATCAATGTCATGAATAAAAATCTTTTACTGTCATTACTATCAGTAAATTTTGATAAGTATACATTTTGTTTATTATCGTAATCGCTACTTTCATGACTATGAATATAGTAATGATAATACATCTTTCATAAGTTATGCTGTTGCTACGTTTGTGAAGTGCATCAAGAGATTTGCGTCCAGTTGCAGAGTTCTAAGGGATTTTTCCCTTCCACCACAACTCCGGAATAACGCATCTGAAATATCTGACGGTGCTTTATCTCCACTAAGCTCCCCCTGTGACCGCAGGGTAATATGAAACCAAATAGAATGAACATCTTTGGGCTTGTGTAATACATAAAATCAGCAGTATAATACCAAATCACAAGAGTAACACGCGAACATCTTTTTGATTAATATATAAAATCATAGGTTTACAAATTACTAGTGTAACGCAATATCATTTTCTTTTTTTTTTACTGGTTATTAAGTAAACTATTTCAGAAGGAAGTGTTACTGAGTTATAAGGGATCAGATCTTACTGATATCTATCATGCTGTCCCTTTGCCAAGCCTAGATCTACATAGGCAGTTTTCAAGAAGTCACTGCCAACTAACCCACTATTACAGTCTCATTCTGTAAAGTTGAACAGTATTTTGCAAGGCTATAAGCACCATTAATCCAAGGTATTATGCTTCCTAGAGGTTTGTCAAAGATAGATTGACAACAGCACTATCATAACACAAGAAAAAGATATACAACTTGCTGATAACCAGGAAGAAATATGAAACGCCACAAGTCCCAAGTACCCCAATTCGTGTGATTAGTTTACATATAAATATACCAACTAATTTACACATTACTTCTTCCTCTACTGTGCTATTTCTTCTCCTCATCATCACAACTTCATGATAACTGCAGAAGTGCGCCACCGTCACGGCTCGATCGCTAATATAAACGTATCGATCGCTAACATAAACGTGACTCGAAAGAGGTTATTTTCTCAGCAAGCAGCGTGACACAGCAGAGAGAGAGAGAGAGAGAGAGAGAGAGAGAGAGAGAGAGAGAGAGAGAGAGAGAGAGAGAGAGAGAGGGAGAACCACATGGAATAAGTCTCACCTGTAATTGTGTTGTTACTTGGTCTTTTTTCGCACGCGATTCCCCTGATTGACGAAGGTACTGTTTACAGCCAACTGTTTTTCATCTCCGATGCTCTGTGGCTGCCAGGGCGTTCCTGGAAGCCCATGAACGATGCTCACGTTGAAACATTAATGTTTCGACTTAATCTTGAATGCAGGTCTCACAGCCGCTTTTTACCTGCCAAGTGTCCAGCTTACGGCAATCTTCCATCACACTTCCACAAGTCTGGCCACCCTCAATCGTTCACATAGTCTTGAAATTTGGTGGGGCGTTTTCATGTATACAATAACGGAGTCTTGGACACAAATATGAAGGTGTTTAGGCTCCAATAAATACAGAGTTGGCAACTATGCGAGGCTTGCCAACCCGCCGTTGGCCGGTATGGTAGCAGCCCACACTCAAATATTTCCAGACATTCTTTGGCATTTCACGTCAGCCGCCGAATCTGTCGGTGTTTCTTCACACTCTCCGGCACCCATGGGTCTTGACGTCTTGGACGACATAGCTGCACGTATCACCACATCGCTCTGGGAGTCGCAAGCACTGATTGTTCCTGCTTTAAAAACGCACACACAAGAACCAGGCGAGAGACATTCAGCAACTGGACGGACGCTCAAGGTCGACGTCATAGCCACCGCCGCCTCCTCCTCCTCCTCCTCCTCCCGCCCCATCCCACCAAACTCTCACTCTGAACCCCCCTCGCTCTCTCCCTATCAATATTTGTGTTTTGGGGAGACAAGGATACACTGTAATGACAGAAGTTCCTCGAGGAAATTGAATTTCCGTTAAGGCTCTCTTCATTACAGCCGAAATGGTTTCAGTCTGGAAGAGAATATTATTATAATGTTATTTAATTATTGATACACGTAGAAAGCATGTAATTATCTATTCATTTATGCTGAACTCTATTTATTGTCAATGGTTTTTGTGAATGTTTTCTATGCTAAGTAGATAATAAGGTTTCAGACAACTTGTTGATAAAGACTTTGTAATTACTAGCGATTTAAAGGACAACACACTAATAAAGAGAATCGAGCATTAACCAGATAATATAGAGCAAAGTTAAGAGATGATAAAACTTTACTCATTACAGGTTATGTGTTGAAGGGAACATGAACATGATATTCATTACATAAAGAAGCAAAAATAAAGCGTTGAAATTAGCTTTTAGAACAACATTGTACCGGTGTAAATGAGACAGTCGAGAGAATAGAAATGGGTCAATCATTTTTACCAAAATTTTTAACGTAAGAGGCTTGATCAAGATCCTACAGGAGTTCGGAGAGTCAGTCGTCTTATCGTAAGTGATGCTAATCAATTTCGCCCCAAATTTTGCCACAAACTGGGTGAACCACAACTTAGTGGTCTGCACCGTGTGACCTCAGACGTGCGATTCCAGCCATTACCTTTGTACACTGACCTCCACTGGATGACCTTAGCTGCGTGAACTCAGCTGTGTGACCTTGCCCAAACAATTCCCCCCTCCTTGTGTTGTGGTTTCAGATAAACATACCAATATCATCACTTCACTCGAATCGCTGCAGGAAGATCCGAGGACGTTACCAAGCCTATCATGATGGGGGATATGACCACATCTCGACTATGTGTGGTGTTGAAGCAGTGAGCAGAGGGCAAAAGACAACAGTGACGCCCCTATGTAGAGGAGGGGCGGGGATGGATGATGATGGTGATGACCAGGAATCTCTCTCTCTCTCTCTCTCTCTCTCTCTCTCTCTCTCTCTCTCTCTCTCTCTCTCAATAATTGTTTCTTTTTTTTCTTAATGTTGAAGAGTCTAGTCAGGGACGAAGGTCTACATCGAGGCTGGGGCCTTCGATGGGTTATACATAGGTTAATGAAGGGAAGAAAAAGAGAAGGGACAAGGGAAGGCATTTTATGAATTTGGAGGAAGTGTATTGCAGCTATTACTCTCTCTCTCTCTCTCTCTCTCTCTCTCTCTCTCTCTCTCTCTCTCTCTCTCTCTCTCTCTCGTATGAGGACTTGGTTAATGCAGACAGTATAACGAAATGTTGGAAAAGCTGCTGAACAGAAAAAAATCTAGAGATGGTGGAGGGGGGTGCCCCGACCCCCCAACGAGTTTAAGACTCCCCCCTCCCCCATGGAGCGCAAAATAGGTGATCACAATTAAGTAATAACACCCGTAAGGCCATAATGATAAAAATTCATACAAGAAATTTGTTAGAAAATGCGTAACGGTGGTTCACTTGAATGAGCCAGGCGATGAAACTGGGGAAGCTTAAAACATACAGAACTTTTAAAAAGTTTCACCGTAATAGGGAAAGTTCGAGGGAATGGGCCCCATGAGTGAAGAGAACCCCTCCCTCCCAGTAGTACACAAAAAGGTAACGATAGACATATATATATATATATATATATATATATATATATATATATATATATATATATATATATATATATATATATATATATATATATATATATATATATATATGCATGGATGAATAGGAATACAAGCAACTTGTTTATCTCTCTCTCTCTCTCTCTCTCTCTCTCTTGTAAGTTGTTTATCAGTCATCCACTGCGGAAGCAAATTATCGGACACGAAGTCTCCCTCCAATTTGACATGTCTGATAAACTCTGGACATTTTAAGGACTGGTCGAAATGGTTGAAATAGCAATTAAAACATCATTGCATTCCAAAATAACTTGGCTGATGTTGATATTTCAATGGTTCCTCCTTTCACGTCAGGTTGAGATTGGGTTGTGAGACCACAGCTTTGCTGGTGAGTCATGTCTCATTGGTATGAAGTGAATAGGACTGATAGAGAAGACTGAAGATGACTTTGTAAAGCGAGACAACCATAGTTCATAGAGCTGGTCTAGAGGGAGTGTCTGCCACAGGATGTTTCAAAGGACAGTGGCGTTTGGCGTTCATCAGACGTCTCACAGACTGTTGGTGATACTATTTCGATGTTAGTCATTTCTATAAGTGTGTTCAGTTTTCGGGGGTTGTATAAGGTAAGGTCCTGGTTATTTGCTCTCTCTCTCTCTCTCTCTCTCTCTCTCTCTCTCTCTCTCTCTCTCTCTCTCTCTCTCTCTCTCTCTTTCTCTCTCTATGTATATATATATATATATATATATATATATATATATATATATATATATATATATATATATATATATATATGACCACAACCTCGAAAAGATTCATGCCTCAACATCTGAGTCGAACATTTTCATGAGACACGTTATGTCGTGTGCATGTATGTATAAATATATCAAATATTCTATGATAACATGGACAAAGAGAGATACTGTTCAATGTTATATAAGTTTCATCAACATTTCTTTATTTTTCTTTTTACCCACAACTCTGAATGTAACTAGAAACAAGATGAATATTCTACTACAAGATGAATATTCTACTACTACTGCTCCTGATAACGATAATAATACATGGATGTTTTCCTTGAATACACAGCGAGATAAATGTCTTATCATTTACGAAGATTAGATTACCATAAGACCACTTATATACTTTTTTTTTCTATTTTCACGTGATTGCATTTCAAGATAACATGTGATATTTGCTCATATGATTACATTTCAAAAGCATTTATATCACTGCTTGTCTCTTGCTTCTGAAAGCACGGAAATGTGTATCTTTCCTTATTACTATCATTATGTTATAAGTTCGACCCCCAACTTTCATTGTTGGCATTTGTGATACAATGAGAGCCTCCACATGATTATCTATTCACGTATACTTTGCTAACCCTCATACGTCTTCACGGATATATCTTTTCCAACATGACTGAAAATTATTTGTCCATTTGATGACTGGGGAAAACATGATCTCCCTTAAGTATGGTTTCTGTTCCTTCACTTCACAGTGTACTTCCTGCCGCCAACATTTCTTGATCTGTAAACAATATATGGAAGATTTATTAAACTTAACTGTAAACAGTATATGGAACATTTTTTTCCGCACTAGTGATAAAAGTGCTATTCTTTATACCTCGTTTCCGTGGGGCCTTAAGATTCTAAAATGAGGCAAGTGAATGAGTTCTCATACTTGCCTCATAACCATGAATCCATCATACACACAAGTTTCACAAAGGCCAACACAAGTGTTTCTTCTTGTTTTCATTTGTGGGTAGTTGATACCAGCAACCTATTTCCTGGTGGAGGAAAACGTGAGGCAACATTGCAACCGTTAAGTTCGGACACCAAAGTTCCACGTCGTGATTTCGTAACCTGTTGCTTTAGTCGTCTTCTCCTCCTCTCACTGAGCCGGAAGGAGGTATGGACGATGCTCAGCGATGTCTCCAACTCCCTCATACCTACAACAGGCATTGCAGTACTTCGTGGTAACGTCATTGGTAATTTCTTTTAGGGGGGAGTGGGTAATTGGTATCGTTACGTAGCGGTGGTGAAGACTCGTGATGGGAATGTCTGGCAGCCCAGGGTGACTTCCACGTTCTGAGTTCTCACATGGCCAGCCGCAGTTGTTGTACTGCCCTGTGTGGTGGCTGCGTTCGTCAGCCAAAGGGAACTTCCTTTTGTCACTGTTTCGAGTTGCTACTCGAAGAGGCGTGGATCTGAAACACGAAGAGTCGAAGCAGAATGCCCTCGAGGGTGGTGTCCAAAACTGACAAATGCTTACAGACAAGTGGTGCTTAGATATAGGGTTGAATTTAAATGTCTGATTTCAGCATCCATATGTGATGGTGTTGGCGACGCCTTGGTCGGGCGATGCTTGCCAGGGTAGACGAGATACATGCCCAGAAAACCAAGTGAAAAGACACACTCACATCCTCAGGATGTTGTGATGGTATGAATGAAACGTCAAGAAACGTGAATCTCGCCCTCAGTGACATATCTGGTGAACATGAAACTGAAACTAGAGAGGGTAGAGTAGGTAGTAACTGGCAACTCAGTTATAACAAACTTATTTTGCCAAGTTGTGAAGAGGTTCAGGGTTATTGTGACGGTGTTTGAGGAAAAAGACGAAAGCCACTCAATATGTATAGTAACAGTAAGTAATGAGAATGTATATGAGTGGAAATGGATGCTATATATACAGTGAAGAATTGACTAAGAAAGGAGCTGTGTTGTATTAAATGGGTAGCACACGTTCCTGTTGTGTGTGTGTGTGTGTGTGTGTGTGTGTGTGTGGGTACGCGTGAGTGTGTGTGTGTGTGTGTGTGTGTAAAGCTTGGAGTGCGCTGATTAATTTATGAATGAATAGTGTGTTGACAGGTAAATCCTTCCCGTAGTAAAGGGATACTTTTGTGTCAATGTGAAAATGTTACAGAGGAAGGAAAGTGATTGACGTGATATCCTACCCTAGGCCATGACAACTGAGGGAAAATACATTTTTTTTGACGAATGATCTTATTACACACACACACACACACACACACACACACACACACACACACACACACATATGCGCCAGTATATAAGTTTTAGATTAACAACGTTTACATATACTTCATTGGATACATTATACATTAATCTTTTAATATACTAAGCGACATGGAACAGGCAAACACGTACTCTAGTCAAAGGCCATCGAGGATGAGGGTAGAAAAATAAAAGTAGAGAAGAAAAATATAGAATTTAATCAGCAATATGTAGAAATATATTTGTACAGTTTTTCCTTACAGTCAATTTTCATAATCGTTCAGTGTAGGCATTATACAATGTATAGAAAAGATGATCATTCATATGGATTTTGTTTGTAACAAATTCTGCAGAGCCTTCATCTCTCTCTCTCTCTCTCTCTCTCTCTCTCTCTCTCTCTCTCTCTCTCTCTCTCTCTCTCTATGTATATATACATATGGTCAGGTCAGAGGTCACGCTATTAAGGGTCATACCGTCGTACTCAAGAGGTTAGACTGGGTTCCAGTATGATGCAATATAATTCCATACTTCCTCTCTGACGTCTCCTAAAATCCGGACTGCTTAGGAAATAACTTAAACGTTTATAACTTCTTTTCTGTTTCCTCATCAAAAATGAATGAACACTGGGACGCTCGAGTCACATAAATGCCGCTTTATTGTTATCGTTATTGAGAATTGTTTTATTCATCTCGTACATTAGGGGAGGGGGGGGTAGGGGGAGGTGGTGTTAGTGTTTTCCCCTGTCGCATTTGCGAGAGATCGTAACCTTGTGGGTAAAGGATGGCATGGTACTTTGCGATTACCTTTTTTGTACTATCTTTCCCGTCAATATTGATATCACGGCTCTCTTTTCGTTTCACCTGACTGTTATATTTCTATCTTGTATCTCCCCTGATGATGTGATTATTACACGAAAGTGCACTTGGGAACCTTATCGTGTTTCATTTTCCCCGTGGACTCAGTATGTTACAGCAAGGGAGTGGATCTTTCATCTGTTCCTGATGTTGGGACGCTGATGGACGAAGTAGGAGTTAAAGAACCATATCTCTCATCAGTCTGTTGTAGAGTGGTATGGTTGACAGAGAGATACATATAAATACCTTTGTGATGTTGGGCTCATTGACGTGTATGACATTACCTCGATTCGTAGAGACGAAAACAGATATTTCATGACGTAACGCTCTATTCTACAATGAAGATTTATGTGGTTTTTTTTTTTAGGTGGGGAATATCGATATGGGAAGAGTGAGGAGTGAGGGGCACCTTCCTCCTCCTCCTCCTCACTTACCTTATCTGCATTAATCTGATATTCCTTTTTGGTGGAGTAGTATTTAGAGTGCTGTCTTTCCCATAACCTCGAGCGAGAAAGGCTTTATTGACTCTCCCTGTGGTAGTTGAAGCGAAGTTTATGGTCGCGAGTTGATTGGGTGGCGTGGCAAGTGCTTGCTGCCTGCTGCTCCGTGAGGAGGAGGAGGAGGAGGAGGAGGAGGAGAGAAGGGGGCGGCGCCCTACCCATCTCCTTGGCACCATCATCGCGTCTGTCTTTATTATCACAGTGGATCCAGACGTGAGGATTGTGGCTCGTGTTATATCATTCCCTTCTCTGGATTCTTCTTCTTCCTCTTCTTCTTCTTCTTCTTCTTCTTCTTCTTCTTCTTCTTCTTCTTCTTCTTCTTCTTCTTCTTCTTCTTTTTGACGTTTCTTCTGGGTTAATCATTGCTGTGATCCGTCATATTTTTTTGTTTTGTTTTGTTTTGTAGATCTGAGGAAATTGCTCTTGAGGGGTTCTAGTTCGTGTCAAGGATGCTGGAAAATGGTACTGAAACTTTGTACCTCTCTATTTTTTCTTCTTCTTTCAGGGCTTTCTTTGATATCTTTATGGGATGATTTTATATCCCAGAAAATTTATGAATACTTTACAAGTATGAGTCTTCAGTGATTCTTATTTGAGATATACATGCTATAAGAGGGCAATGAGGCTATTAAGCACTTACTCTATCTCTTTAGATATGTATGAAGTATGTGATTGAGTGTATGTGTATGTTTTTATGTATATATGAATATAGGTTTACTTATAGTTATGTGGATATTTTATGCCTGTGCAAATTGCTTTTGAGAGTGGCATGTTGCAATGTAGGCTTGTGCATTTGCTATTTTCTTATGACATACTTATTGTGCTGTATGTGTTGTATATGTGTGACCCAACAGTCCTCCTTAGTGTGTGACCCAACATTCCCCTTAGTGTGTGACCCAACAATCCCCCTCAGTGTGTGACCCGTATCATGACCCAGTAGCTACCCCTGTCAGTGTGTGTGACCCAAACAATCCCCCCTCAATGTGTGACCCGTATCATGACCCAGTAGCTACCCCTGTCAGTGTGTGTAACCCAACAATCCCCCCTCAATGTGTGACCCGTATCATGACCCAGTAGCTACCCCTGTCAGTGTGTGTGACCCAAACAATCCCCCCTCAGTGTGTGACCCGTATCATGACCCAGTAGCTACCCCTGTCAGTGTGTGTGACCCGTATCATGACCCTGTAGCTACCCCTGTCAGTGTGTGTGTGTGACCAGTATCATGACCCAGTAGCTACCCCTGTCAGTGTGTGTGACCCGTATCATGACCCTGTAGCTACCCCTGTCAGTGTGTGTGTGACCCGTATCATGACCCTGTAGCTACCCCTGTCAGTGTGTGTGTGTGACCCGTATCATGACCCTGTAGCTACCCCTGTCAGTGTGTGTGTGTGACCCGTATCATGACCCTATAGCTACCCCTGTCAGTGTGTGTGTGACCCGTATCATCACCTTATAGCTACCCCTGTCAGTGTGTGTGTGACCCGTATCATGACCCTGTAGCTACCCCTGTCAGTGTGTGTGTGACCCGTATCATGACCCTGTAGCTACCCCTGTCAGTGTGTGTGTGTGACCCGTATCATGACCCAGTAGCTACCCCTGTCAGTGTGTGTGTGACCCGTATCATGACCCTATAGCTACCCCTGTCAGTGTGTGTGTGACCCGTATCATGACCCTGTAGCTACCCCTGTCAGTGTGTGTGTGACCCGTATCATGACCCTGTAGCTACCCCTGTCAGTGTGTGTGTGTGACCCGTATCATGACCCAGTAGCTACCCCTGTCAGTGTGTGTGTGACCCGTATCATGACCCTGTAGCTACCCCTGTCAGTGTGTGTGTGACCCGTATCATGACCCTGTAGCTACCCCTGTCAGTGTGTGTGTGTGACCCGTATCATGACCCTGTAGCTACCCCTGTCAGTGTGTGTGTGACCCGTATCATGACCCTATAGCTACCCCTGTCATTGTGTGTGTGACCCGTATCATGACCCTGTAGCTACCCCTGTCAGTGTGTGTGTGACCAGTATCATGACCCTGTAGCTACCCCTGTCAGTGTGTGTGTGACCAGTATCATGACCCAGTAGCTACCCCTGTCAGTGTGTGTGTGTGACCAGTATCATGACCCTGTAGCTACCCCTGTCAGTGTGTGTGTGACCCGTATCATGACCCTGTAGCTACCCCTGTCAGTGTGTGTGTGACCCGTATCATGACCCTGTAGCTACCCCTGTCAGTGTGTGGTGTGTGTACCAGACTATAACAACAATATTGGTGTTGCAGCAGCTGCGCCTGAGGCCGGGAGTAGGGTCGTGGTGAGGTGCGTTCCACTGCTGGGTCCTCCATACCTGAGGAAGGGATCACGGGTGAGTGGCACTCCTACATACCAGATGCTCCTGGCGCCTTCCGATCACACACACACACACACACACACACTGATGGAAACCCGAAGGTAAAAATGGTGGTAAAGTGTCTGCGTTGATGGTAGAGCAAAATGGCTGTGGAGCATGAATTACAAGCACTTTCTAGCATTTAATTTCGTTCAAGAATTTTCTTTTTTTTTCCCCGGCAGGTTATGTTTTGGCATATCATTTGAATTTTTGTCGAGTATTTTTTTACCAGCCTGAAAACGTAAATAATGAACTCATTTATCTTGACAGATGAATCATTCAAATTAGCCTTAGTTTTGTAGGAGAGGAAATTCTCAAAATGCCGCAGGAACATGAATTATGTGATTTGATTTCACCCTAAGCAAAGAAAAAAAAAGACAGAAAAAGAAAAAAAGAAAGAAAGAAATATAGAAAATGGTTGGTGGTGTTAGCAAGGAAAGGGATACAACGAAATAGGATGCACTTCCTTAGTGTAGTTTGGCCCTCACTGATGTGTCGCTTTGGCAATGACCAGAGGCTACGTTTGATGCTTCATGATACGGTTCAAATGTGGTACATTCCTCTTTTTTTAATGACATGCATAGGCCCCCTTGTGCATAGGAACGCCATACCATCACGTACCTGATAGCAGTTCTGCTAATGTATTCACATTCGCGGACAAAAAAGGTTAAAAGGACACACCTGAGAGAGAGAGAGAGAGAGAGAGAGAGAGAGAGAGAGAGAGAGAGAGAGAGAGAGAGAGAGAGAGAGAGAGAGAGAGAGATGGTTTTGGTGGTACTTCGAATAGGCGTGTTCGGTACTGGTACATGTTCCGTAACAGCTTCAACCAGGCGTGTCCCAGGTTCGGTACAGCTTCGACAAGATGTATCCCAGGTTCGGTACAGCCTAAACAAAGAGTGTCCAAGGTTCGAGACAGCTTCAAATTGGCGTGTTCAAGGTTCGGTACAGCCTAAACAAAGAGTGTCCAAGGTTCGAAACAGCTTCAAATTGGCGTGTTCAAGGTTCGGTACAGCTTCAAATTTGGCGTGTTCAAGGTTCGGTACAGCTTCGACCATGAGTAACCCATGACTTCGAGGCGTGTTCAAGGTTCGGTACAGCTTCGACCATGAGTAACCCATGACTTCGAGGCTTCAACCCAACCTTCCCCAGACTTTTCGCTTGTACACTCTACATGAAGCATAGTCAAGAAATCCCATAGACTCGAATGAAGCCGACGAACCATCCTCTTTTCTCCCAGATCTGCGGGAAGACGGTGGGGAGGAGCTGTCTTTTCGTTCTGATCACCTTCGGCGTCGCGTCTCTCATGATCGGCGTGGTGCTGTTTACAGCTGACCTGCAGATGGTGACTGGCTTCTGGGCTGTGGGTATAGTCCTCTTCACCGTCGGATGTGAGTACTGCCCAGGGTTCAGGTTGAGAGATATGAAGCATTCATTTAATCAATTCATTCAATCATTTCTTTTTTTTCATGAATATAAAACTCAGGATTAGTGAGGTGTCTGTACTCTGTTTTTTTATAACTAAAGTCAAAGTTCCTTTTTTTTTTCAACTCAATAGAGTAATAATCAGTGTACCAGAAAAAAATGAAAGAGTTAGGTTTATCCATGATTAAAGCAGCATTTAAAAAAGCGCCTCTTTTTCCCTTTTTAAAAAAAAAAATGCTTTTTTTCCCCCATGTCCCCCCAAAAAAGTTTTGCTGCCAAATGAGAAATCCGGGATAACTTCGGTGATGTGTAAACATTCAGATGTATTATTTGTCCGACAGTGTACAGTGATTGACAACAAACAATGTACCGGTACGGCAAATCCATTTTTTTTTTTGGTCACACCATCAGAGCCGTGATATTCTAAAGTCCACCCTACCCTTACCGAGTTAAAAAGAAAAAAATTATAAAAAACACCAGAGTTTTGGTGTCATGTGTTCTTAAATCTTGTATGTGACAGAGGTGGCCTGACGCCTGTACCCAGGGTTCGAATCCTTCCTTCCATCGGCTTAATGCATTTTTTTTCCCTCTCTCTTTTTCGTCCAGTTTTGATGGTGTTTTCCTTCATCGTCCTGTGCTGCGTGGCTCGTCGGACCTACAACTCCCTGCCGGCCAACCACCCCCAGCGCTCCAAGCAATTCCGCCCGAGCACCACTTTGCCAGCGCACACCTCCTCCTACCAGTTGCTCCCAATGAGACAGCCTGTGAGCTACATCTCGCCTCCTGGTATGCAGACTGTGGATAGCTACCCATTAGCGCACGGAGGACAGGCTGTCGCCTACTCTACGTTACGAGGAGGAGGAGGAGGAGGAATAGGAGGAGGAGCAGCATCAGCAGCGGCTGAGGAGGAGCAGCGTCGTCGTCGCCGTCAGCGTCATCGCCCAAAGGCGGGGGGCATCATATCGTCGGTTACTCATCCTTACGAGGAGGACAGAGGTCTTTCGGAGGAGAGCCCTACGGTTACTCTACATTACCGGGAGGACACGGTCTCGGGTATCCTACGATACCCAGAGGACCGAATCCTCCTTACCACACTTCCTCGGTAGGAACTATCCCGGGTACTCTACCACCCCGATGAGACAGGTCGTTGGCTACCAGACGCCACCGAGACAGTATAGCGTTTGCTTCCCAATACCTACCATCGGGGAGGCGGATCAGTCATCGACGACCCTCCTCCTCTCCAGGGAAGGGAGTAACACCCCCACACACCCGTCTCTCGTGTACTCTGGCGATGATAACCCGCCTCCATACTCAAGTCTTATGGACCATTCGTAAATTTCTTTGGTTCACAGTTGTGTTGATGAAGCCACCTCCTTTCTTTGGTTCACAGTTGTGTTGATGAAGCCACCTCCTTTCTTTGGTTCACGATTGTGTTGATGAAGCCACCTCCTTTCTTTGGTTCACGATTGTGTTGATGAAGCCACCTACTTTCTTTGGTTCACGATTGTGTTGATGAAGCCACCTTCTTTCTTTGGTCCACGATTGTGTTGATGAAGCCACCTTCTTTTTTTTGTTTTTCAATTACGTACATGTGAAGTAGATGCCATTTATTTACATGTGAACTGGATGCCATTTAATGACATCTGCACCTGGATGCCATTGTACTGCAAAGAACATTTTTCTAGCTATTGTTGAGAACTTGGCATTTATGCTAGCAATATCTATATCTTTTTTAGGTTATTGTAACATATTACTGGTGCTTACGAATTATCATGCATTTACGTCTTTCTCAGTGACAGTGAAATGTCTTCAGTGCTGCACTGCAAGAATTCTACCTGTCCTCTACTAGGCTCCGTCGTATATATATATATATATATATATATATATATATATATATATATATATATATATATATATATATATATTTTCCCTTTACTGACTCCTGTGTAAGAGTCACCTGACGTGGAATACATCTGAACAGTCATCATGAATAAATCGGCGCCGATTTTTAGGAATACATCTGAACATTGATCATGAATAAATCGGCGCCGATATTTAGGAATACATCTGAACATTGATCGTGAATGAATCGGCCGATTTTTTAGGGATAACGGACAAAACCACTGTCGATTTCCTGTTCATTTGTGTTTATATTCTATATAGATAAACCATTTATATAGCTCATAGTGTTGATGAGTGTGTGAGTTGAGTGTGACACAGTGAGAACGTGTTTTTTTTTTTTCTTTCAAGCTAGTTCGAGATATCAAACGAGTGTGTTTGTAGGTTTTCACTGTGCTTCCTGAGTCATCTTTTTTCTTTCTCTCTTTACGAGTCAATGGTCTGGTAAACGCGTAGTTGCATTTATATGACTATAGTCATTAGGTCTGTCTTGTTAAGAAAAGAATAGAATCAGTATTAAGAACATTATATGATGCTAATATGCATCAGATGCAAATTTAGAAGAATGAAAGTTGTTAAAAAGGATATATGTATATATATATATGATTTTGTGTTTGGTGTAAACCCAAGTACCATGTTTTTCTGCAATGTTAATTGCTTTGTTAGTTATACTGAGGTATGTCCAGAATCTGTCCATGCTTTGAAATTTAGCAATATCATTAGTATTTCTTTATGGTAGTTGAGACGACACGGGCAACTGAACGCTCAAATCAAGGTTATGTTATGTACGATATATATATATATATATGTATATATATATATATATATATATATATATATATATATATATATATATATATATATATATATATATATTTTTTTTTTTTTTTATACTTTGTCGCTGTCTCCCGCGTTTGCGAGGTAGCGCAAGGAAACAGACGAAAGAAATGGCCCAACCCCCCCCCCCCATACACATGTACATACACACGTCCACACACGCAAATATACATACCTACACAGCTTTCCATGGTTTACCCCAGACGCTTCACATGCCTTGCTTCAATCCACTGACAGCACGTCAACCCCTGTATACCACATGACTCCAATTCACTCTATTTCTTGCCCTCCTTTCACCCTCCTGCATGTTCAGGCCCCGATCACACAAAATCTTTTTCACTCCATCTTTCCACCTCCAATTTGGTCTCCCTCTTCTCCTCGTTCCCTCCACCTCCGACACATATATCCTCTTGGTCAATCTCTCCTCACTCATTCTCTCCATGTGCCCAAACCATTTCAAAACACCCTCTTCTGCTCTCTCAACCACGCTCTTTTTATTTCCACACATCTCTCTTACCCTTACGTTACTTACTCGATCAAACCACCTCACACCACACATTGTCCTCAAACATCTCATTTCCAGCACATCCATCCTCCTGCGCACATCTCTATCCATAGCCCACGCCTCGCAACCATACAACATTGTTGGAACCACTATTCCCTCAAACATACCCATTTTTGCTTTCCGAGATAGTGTTCTCGACTTCCACACATTTTTCAAGGCTCCCAAAATTTTCGCCCCCTCCCCCACCCTATGATCCACACAGCTTCATACCACATGCAAATGTCTTCTCATCTCTCCAAGGACCCAAGGAGTCGACATATTGTTCCCCAGAATGTGATATATATATATGTATATATATATATATATATATATATATATATATATATATATATATATATATATATATATATATATATATATATATATATATATATATACCATTCAGAAGTTATCATGTTTTAACATGCAGGAACGCTGTTCGCTCTCCTTCCTTCAATCCCCCGAGAAGAAAATCGACCTCCACGCCTAAATATGTACTTATGTGATATATATTTGTTCTTTGAGACTAACTACTTACACTTAGAGAAAGTGGAAGAGGCATCAATCTATGTTTCGATACCGTCATTCTATCTTTTATATTTCTTTTGTTATGGTAATTGTAACGTAACGTAATCCACCCTATGCTAGTTTACTTTGAAGTACCCAAACTTGACCATCCTGATGAAATGATGGTATCGTCACATTCCTTTATTAAAGAAAGTATCCAAAAGTAATTCTTACTTAAAGTTTTTGTTAAGATTTTTATATATTTATATACTTTTCAAGTATTTTGAAACTGATATTTTGTACATTGAAATTTTTTGTGAATGAGTCAAATGCTATCAGATTGTAAATCATTTTCTTTATCAAATATGATAGTACTTATAGATCTATATTATTGTACTTGACGAAGGCGATATAAGACATATGCAAATGTGCATCAAATTTTTTTTAAAGATTTGCAATTGTAGTTATTTATGTATTTTTCATTGACAGAAATATAGTGAAATTTTTTATATATGATGCAGCATTTGTGTTTCTTAAGATCATCCTCAAAAAGGAATGTCAAAACGTCTTGTTACTTGACAGGGAGCTTGACACTGTTCATAGAAACTTTGACATTCGTATGACAAGGAAGGAAAAAAGTTGCATCATAATTGATAGAAGTATGAATGAATATGATGAAAGAATATCAGAATGACTGATATCATGATAAATGATAGCAGTGTGAATGAATATGATGAAAGAATGAATACCAGTAAGACTGATATCATGATAAATGATAGCAGTGTGAATGAATATGTTGAATGAAAGAATACCAGAATGACTGATATCATGATAAATGATAGCAGTGTGAATGAATATGTTGAATGAAAGAATACCAGAATGACTGATATCATGATAAATGATAGCAGTGTGAATGAATATGTTGAATGAAAGAATACCAGAATGACTGATATCATGATAAATGATAGCAGTGTGAATGAATATGTTGAATGAAAGAATACCAGAATGACTGATATCATGATAAATGATAGCAGTGTGAATGAATATGTTGAATGAAAGAATACCAGAATGACTGATATCATGATAAATGATAGCAGTGTGAATGAATATGTTGAATGAAAGAATACCAGAATGACTGATATCATGATAAATGATAGCAGTGTGAATGAATATGTTGAATGAAAGAATACCAGAATGACTGATATCATGATAAATGATAGCAGTGTGAATGAATATGTTGAATGAAAGAATACCAGAATGACTGATATCATGATAAATGATAGCAGTGTGAATGAATATGTTGAATGAAAGAATACCAGAATGACTGATATCATGATAAATGATAGCAGTGTGAATGAATATGTTGAATGAAAGAATACCAGAATGACTGATATCATGATAAATGATAGCAGTGTGAATGAATATGTTGAATGAAAGAATACCAGAATGACTGATATCATGATAAATGATAGCAGTGTGAATGAATATGTTGAATGAAAGAATACCAGAATGACTGATATCATGATAAATGATAGCAGTGTGAATGAATATGTTGAATGAAAGAATACCAGAATGACTGATATCATGATAAATGATAGCAGTGTGAATGAATATGTTGAATGAAAGAATACCAGAATGACTGATATCATGATAAATGATAGCAGTGTGAATGAATATGTTGAATGAAAGAATACCAGAATGACTGATATCATGATAAATGATAGCAGTGTGAATGAATATGATGAAAGAATGAATACCAGTAAGACTGATATCATGATAAATGATAGCAGTGTGAATGAATATGTTGAATGAAAGAATACCAGAATGACTGATATCATGATAAATGATAGCAGTGTGAATGAATATGTTGAATGAAAGAATACCAGAATGACTGATATCATGATAAATGATAGCAGTGTGAATGAATATGTTGAATGAAAGAATACCAGAATGACTGATATCATGATAAATGATAGCAGTGTGAATGAATATGTTGAATGAAAGAATACCAGAATGACTGATATCATGATAAATGATAGCAGTGTGAATGAATATGTTGAATGAAAGAATACCAGAATGACTGATATCATGATAAATGATAGCAGTGTGAATGAATATGTTGAATGAAAGAATACCAGAATGACTGATATCATGATAAATGATAGCAGTGTGAATGAATATGTTGAATGAAAGAATACCAGAATGACTGATATCATGATAAATGATAGCAGTGTGAATGAATATGTTGAATGAAAGAATACCAGAATGACTGATATCATGATAAATGATAGCAGTGTGAATGAATATGTTGAATGAAAGAATACCAGAATGACTGATATCATGATAAATGATAGCAGTGTGAATGAATATGTTGAATGAAAGAATACCAGAATGACTGATATCATGATAAATGATAGCAGTGTGAATGAATATGTTGAATGAAAGAATACCAGAATGACTGATATCATGATAAATGATAGCAGTGTGAATGAATATGTTGAATGAAAGAATACCAGAATGACTGATATCATGATAAATGATAGCAGTGTGAATGAATATGTTGAATGAAAGAATACCAGAATGACTGATATCATGATAAATGATAGCAGTGTGAATGAATATGTTGAATGAAAGAATACCAGAATGACTGATATCATGATAAATGATAGCAGTGTGAATGAATATGTTGAATGAAAGAATACCAGAATGACTGATATCATGATAAATGATAGCAGTGTGAATGAATATGTTGAATGAAAGAATACCAGAATGACTGATATCATGATAAATGATAGCAGTGTGAATGAATATGTTGAATGAAAGAATACCAGAATGACTGATATCATGATAAATGATAGCAGTGTGAATGAATATGTTGAATGAAAGAATACCAGAATGACTGATATCATGATAAATGATAGCAGTGTGAATGAATATGTTGAATGAAAGAATACCAGAATGACTGATATCATGATAAATGATAGCAGTGTGAATGAATATGTTGAATGAAAGAATACCAGAATGACTGATATCATGATAAATGATAGCAGTGTGAATGAATATGTTGAATGAAAGAATACCAGAATGACTGATATCATGATAAATGATAGCAGTGTGAATGAATATGTTGAATGAAAGAATACCAGAATGACTGATATCATGATAAATGATAGCAGTGTGAATGAATATGTTGAATGAAAGAATACCAGAATGACTGATATCATGATAAATGATAGCAGTGTGAATGAATATGTTGAATGAAAGAATACCAGAATGACTGATATCATGATAAATGATAGCAGTGTGAATGAATATGTTGAATGAAAGAATACCAGAATGACTGATATCATGATAAATGATAGCAGTGTGAATGAATATGTTGAATGAAAGAATACCAGAATGACTGATATCATGATAAATGATAGCAGTGTGAATGAATATGTTGAATGAAAGAATACCAGAATGACTGATATCATGATAAATGATAGCAGTGTGAATGAATATGTTGAATGAAAGAATACCAGAATGACTGATATCATGATAAATGATAGCAGTGTGAATGAATATGTTGAATGAAAGAATACCAGAATGACTGATATCATGATAAATGATAGCAGTGTGAATGAATATGTTGAATGAAAGAATACCAGAATGACTGATATCATGATAAATGATAGCAGTGTGAATGAATATGTTGAATGAAAGAATACCAGAATGACTGATATCATGATAAATGATAGCAGTGTGAATGAATATGTTGAATGAAAGAATACCAGAATGACTGATATCATGATAAATGATAGCAGTGTGAATGAATATGTTGAATGAAAGAATACCAGAATGACTGATATCATGATAAATGATAGCAGTGTGAATGAATATGTTGAATGAAAGAATACCAGAATGACTGATATCATGATAAATGATAGCAGTGTGAATGAATATGTTGAATGAAAGAATACCAGAATGACTGATATCATGATAAATGATAGCAGTGTGAATGAATATGTTGAATGAAAGAATACCAGAATGACTGATATCATGATAAATGATAGCAGTGTGAATGAATATGTTGAATGAAAGAATACCAGAATGACTGATATCATGATAAATGATAGCAGTGTGAATGAATATGTTGAATGAAAGAATACCAGAATGACTGATATCATGATAAATGATAGCAGTGTGAATGAATATGTTGAATGAAAGAATACCAGAATGACTGATATCATGATAAATGATAGCAGTGTGAATGAATATGTTGAATGAAAGAATACCAGAATGACTGATATCATGATAAATGATAGCAGTGTGAATGAATATGTTGAATGAAAGAATACCAGAATGACTGATATCATGATAAATGATAGCAGTGTGAATGAATATGTTGAATGAAAGAATACCAGAATGACTGATATCATGATAAATGATAGCAGTGTGAATGAATATGTTGAATGAAAGAATACCAGAATGACTGATATCATGATAAATGATAGCAGTGTGAATGAATATGTTGAATGAAAGAATACCAGAATGACTGATATCATGATAAATGATAGCAGTGTGAATGAATATGTTGAATGAAAGAATACCAGAATGACTGATATCATGATAAATGATAGCAGTGTGAATGAATATGTTGAATGAAAGAATACCAGAATGACTGATATCATGATAAATGATAGCAGTGTGAATGAATATGTTGAATGAAAGAATACCAGAATGACTGATATCATGATAAATGATAGCAGTGTGAATGAATATGTTGAATGAAAGAATACCAGAATGACTGATATCATGATAAATGATAGCAGTGTGAATGAATATGTTGAATGAAAGAATACCAGAATGACTGATATCATGATAAATGATAGCAGTGTGAATGAATATGTTGAATGAAAGAATACCAGAATGACTGATATCATGATAAATGATAGCAGTGTGAATGAATATGTTGAATGAAAGAATACCAGAATGACTGATATCATGATAAATGATAGCAGTGTGAATGAATATGTTGAATGAAAGAATACCAGAATGACTGATATCATGATAAATGATAGCAGTGTGAATGAATATGTTGAATGAAAGAATACCAGAATGACTGATATCATGATAAATGATAGCAGTGTGAATGAATATGTTGAATGAAAGAATACCAGAATGACTGATATCATGATAAATGATAGCAGTGTGAATGAATATGTTGAATGAAAGAATACCAGAATGACTGATATCATGATAAATGATAGCAGTGTGAATGAATATGTTGAATGAAAGAATACCAGAATGACTGATATCATGATAAATGATAGCAGTGTGAATGAATATGTTGAATGAAAGAATACCAGAATGACTGATATCATGATAAATGATAGCAGTGTGAATGAATATGTTGAATGAAAGAATACCAGAATGACTGATATCATGATAAATGATAGCAGTGTGAATGAATATGTTGAATGAAAGAATACCAGAATGACTGATATCATGATAAATGATAGCAGTGTGAATGAATATGTTGAATGAAAGAATACCAGAATGACTGATATCATGATAAATGATAGCAGTGTGAATGAATATGTTGAATGAAAGAATACCAGAATGACTGATATCATGATAAATGATAGCAGTGTGAATGAATATGTTGAATGAAAGAATACCAGAATGACTGATATCATGATAAATGATAGCAGTGTGAATGAATATGTTGAATGAAAGAATACCAGAATGACTGATATCATGATAAATGATAGCAGTGTGAATGAATATGTTGAATGAAAGAATACCAGAATGACTGATATCATGATAAATGATAGCAGTGTGAATGAATATGTTGAATGAAAGAATACCAGAATGACTGATATCATGATAAATGATAGCAGTGTGAATGAATATGTTGAATGAAAGAATACCAGAATGACTGATATCATGATAAATGATAGCAGTGTGAATGAATATGTTGAATGAAAGAATACCAGAATGACTGATATCATGATAAATGATAGCAGTGTGAATGAATATGTTGAATGAAAGAATACCAGAATGACTGATATCATGATAAATGATAGCAGTGTGAATGAATATGTTGAATGAAAGAATACCAGAATGACTGATATCATGATAAATGATAGCAGTGTGAATGAATATGTTGAATGAAAGAATACCAGAATGACTGATATCATGATAAATGATAGCAGTGTGAATGAATATGTTGAATGAAAGAATACCAGAATGACTGATATCATGATAAATGATAGCAGTGTGAATGAATATGTTGAATGAAAGAATACCAGAATGACTGATATCATGATAAATGATAGCAGTGTGAATGAATATGTTGAATGAAAGAATACCAGAATGACTGATATCATGATAAATGATAGCAGTGTGAATGAATATGTTGAATGAAAGAATACCAGAATGACTGATATCATGATAAATGATAGCAGTGTGAATGAATATGTTGAATGAAAGAATACCAGAATGACTGATATCATGATAAATGATAGCAGTGTGAATGAATATGTTGAATGAAAGAATACCAGAATGACTGATATCATGATAAATGATAGCAGTGTGAATGAATATGTTGAATGAAAGAATACCAGAATGACTGATATCATGATAAATGATAGCAGTGTGAATGAATATGTTGAATGAAAGAATACCAGAATGACTGATATCATGATAAATGATAGCAGTGTGAATGAATATGTTGAATGAAAGAATACCAGAATGACTGATATCATGATAAATGATAGCAGTGTGAATGAATATGTTGAATGAAAGAATACCAGAATGACTGATATCATGATAAATGATAGCAGTGTGAATGAATATGTTGAATGAAAGAATACCAGAATGACTGATATCATGATAAATGATAGCAGTGTGAATGAATATGTTGAATGAAAGAATACCAGAATGACTGATATCATGATAAATGATAGCAGTGTGAATGAATATGTTGAATGAAAGAATACCAGAATGACTGATATCATGATAAATGATAGCAGTGTGAATGAATATGTTGAATGAAAGAATACCAGAATGACTGATATCATGATAAATGATAGCAGTGTGAATGAATATGTTGAATGAAAGAATACCAGAATGACTGATATCATGATAAATGATAGCAGTGTGAATGAATATGTTGAATGAAAGAATACCAGAATGACTGATATCATGATAAATGATAGCAGTGTGAATGAATATGATGAAAGAATGAATACCAGTAAGACTGATATCATGATAAATGATAGCAGTGTGAATGAATATGTTGAATGAAAGAATATCAGAATGACTGATATCATGATAAATGATAGCAGTGTGAATGAATATGATGAAAGAATGAATACCAGTAAGACTGATATCATGATAAATGATAGCAGTGTGAATGAATATGTTGAATGAAAGAATACCAGAATGACTGATATCATGATTTATGATAGCAGTGTTAATCTTCCAATGTTGCTAATTTTCTGTAAGGCATAGAAAAAGAGGCCCTTCCCAATCGATTATCCATTGAATAGCCATTCAGTCCAACACACACACACACACACACACACACACAAATACACACACACACACACGTACCCAATCGTAAAGTCAGACTTCAACAACCTTCTTTCAAAAGAGTTTTCTACAATACTTTCCCCAGTTTCCCCTTTCGGGTCTTGGAAAACCCGTTCTGGATCTATGAATGCAAGGCTATTATCACGAACAAATTGCGGTGCCCAAAGAAGAATTTATTTGACAGCTGACAAGAAAAAGAAGAATAAAGTACCCGAGGCAAAATAAATTACCCTAATATATTGTATTTTGCCACCCCCGCCCCACTAGGATATACAATCTATTCTAGACCCGCTATTTAATTCTTCTCCCCCCACACCCCCCCACGTCAGTGTGTGTGTGTGTGTGTGTGTGTGTGTGTGTGTGTGTGTGTGTGTGTGTGTGTGTGTGTGTGTGATCTGACAGTAGTCATACCTTGAGGATGAATGACTTCATCTCAAGGGAACTGAAGTCAAGGTTGTGGTGGCAATTCGTTTAGTGAGGTTTTATGGAAGTGAGCAATCTTGATTCGAGAGAATAATTGTTCGACTCCTCTCTCTCTCTCTCTCTCTCTCTCTCTCTCTCTCTCTGCTACTCTCCTTATTCTGCTGCTTTCAAGTGGACGACGGCATCTTTTCCAATAGCGTTAAGGCCTGACCACCTTGGCTTGGACCTTGGGGTATGTATGTGTGGTCTATGCATCCACGTAACTCTCTCTCTCTCTCTCTCTCTCTCTCTCTCTCTCTCTCTCTCTCTCTCTCTCTCTCTCTCTCTCTCTCTCTCTCTAAAAGGAAACTTAATAGAACACTATCATTAATATCTACATCATCATAAACTACAATATCGTAGGAAACTACACTCGGTGGGTAGCTTGTAGAAGGAAGATGGGCAAAGAACTTCAGCAAGCAATGAATGCATTACCCACTTAAAACTAACCACTGTTGATGTTAACTTTAGTATTATAGTTGGGGGAGGAACGTTGGCTTAAGTTTCACCTTTAACTCATTATATTTTTAGCATCTTTTTCCTCAGAATTACCGTTCCATCTTGCTGCTAAAGCCTTTCCACCAACAGATCTGGAGGCTTGAGTTAAAAGACTCGTTCTCATAGAGTCCTTTTAAAGACCACGGTGGCTGGAATTTATATTTCCTTCATGATAATCCCCACGCCATGCATCAGATATGAGGAAGGTAAATATAATTTTTTTTTTTCTTTCCTGACTTAACGCCAAGATAAATACGGGAAATGACGAGACATCAGCTTGAGTGCGCTGAGAGAGAGAGAGAGAGAGAGAGAGAGAGAGAGAGAGAGAGAGAGAGAGAGAGAGAGAGAGAGAGAGAGAGAGAGAGAGAGAGAGAGAGAGAGAGAGAGATGTTCACCTCGAGGCTTCGAGTAGTGGTGGAGGAGGACGGAGGAGGAGGAGGAGGAGGAGGAGGAGGAGGAGAGGCCCCAGAACCTTCATATCTGTCTTTCATCTCCACGTCAAGACCCTCTGAATGTTCCTTCCGGATGTTGTCCATACTCTTGGGCTCCTAAGGAAGCAAGGGGCAAGACGCTGAAGGATACGTTCTTGGTCCTTATCCTTCTTCCCTTCTGAAGTATGGGTCACTCTGTAATGACAACGCAGCGTTAGCTAAGGTGTCCACTGTCACGCAAGTGTTATGCAATGAACTCGTTTTCAAAAACCTGTTTCCTCGATGCTCATGGTGGCTAAAGAGGAGGAAAAGCGCAGGACAGCGACCCTGGCTGATTCCTTCGTCTGCTCTGAGTTCATAATTCCTAAGGAGGAACGACAGCAGCGTCCCTCCTGCAGCAGGATATGACGAGAAGGAGTGATAGTCTTCTGACAGAAGGCTTTGTAGTCCTGCTGAACACGCTGAAGGACACGCTCATAAGCACTGAAGCCCTAAACATCAAGGAAGACCCTCAAACATTCCACAACACATTCGTAAACATTTAAGGCCATTGTTATACCATTAGGGAACACATTCCTAAACATTCAAGGACACAGGTACAAACATCCAAGTGTATATACACATGTAAGGACAGTCATGAGCTTCAAAGGACGAGGACATAGATATCCAAGGACATACCATAAACAAATCATCACCACCGACAGATAAACAAACAAGGAAAAAAAAAGGGGAGAAACTTTGCCTGCGCCCAACTGAGCAATAATTAAGCTAATCACCCTAACTACCAGTGACGTGTAATTAAGATGATTACCCTAAACTAACAACTTTCAGCAATGCTCCAGTTTTGATGCAGTTTGTATCGTGGTGGATTTTCTGCTGTTTTTTTTTTTTTTCCCCTCTCTCTCGTCATGATGGTTCGTAGATGAAGAGAAATGGCCCTCACTGCAAAGACCCTGATATCAATTGGAAAAAATAGAATAAATACGGTGATTAGTAAATCTCAGTGATGATCATGAACAACTTACTGATTAAATGTGATTTAAGATTATAAGGATCGAGGTGGACTAATAGATTGCTAATTACTTTTCTGGATTTTGAATGAAGATGATCATATTGTGAAGAAAGTAATGAGTAATATCATAACACTAAATGCCAGTTAGTGAATGACGTTTCGTGTTTAAGCTTAGTGTTAATGAGGACTTATCATTTCTTTAGGGAAATACTACTGGCATGGGAGATGCGGAGAGAATCTAGGTGATAGATGGGGTTTGCAATAGTGAAGAACCTATAATTTGATGAAGGTAGGAAGTTACACTACATTATAAATCAGAGATTTTCTGAATCGAATCCAATAACAGTTCAAGATAAGAGGAATCTATTATACCTTGCATTATGCCAGTTCATCCTGAACAGCATCTGAAGGCTGACTTTGAAGATTGTGAGTAGATTTTACTCAAAAACAGGGAATTAGAGAGGAAAGAATGTCAGGAAAGAGACGTAGATGAAATGAAAAGCTTGAAAATACACAAAACTTCTTATTGTGTCTTTCACTCTCAGCGTTTTACAGTCTTTATGATAAAGATCAATGATAAATGAAAAAAAGAATAATGATAACTTCAACGAGAATTGCTCCGAAGGTTTAATTTCTCTTTACTAAATCATTTGTTCTGTGGCACGTACATGTTCAGGAAACAATACCTGGTCGCCCAGATATTGAGAAACTGAATGATGAACTTCAACAAGAAATAACGCAAAGGTTTTCAAATAAGATATGAGTCAGTGTTATATATCTAAACGGAAATATCAGACTACAAATGACAGCTTGTAGCTACAAGGCCAACGAAAGAAATATGAATGGATTGATGAATAGTTAGATAGATAAATGAAATAGATAAATGAATATTAGAATAGAAAACTCCTTAAAAATAGGTACATGAAGAGATTATTGAATAAATTCCTTCACAAATGATACCGAATGACATGGAATACACAGATGAATGAATAAATTGCGGGAAATGAAGGACCTTTTTCCATGAAATGGAATACACAAATGAACGAATGAATTATCTCTATCCTTTATCTCCTCACTCATCTCTCTCTTGGCCAGCCATTATCTTCATCCTTTATCTCCTCACTCATCTCTCTCTTGGCCAGCCATTATCTCCATCCTTTATCTCCTCACTCATCTCCCTCTTGGCCAGTCACCTAAGCTTGACCCAGCGCTTGTGTCTCCCTTCCACCTACAACTCTCGAAATAACATCATTTACACAACTGGGATCAGAACTTCCCTTGCTCCTAGCTCCAGGATGTAGAGTAATTAGCTTGGCAATTAGTACTCAGAGGACTCTCTAAGGTGAGGTTCATCTTAGGGTGTTGAGGTAACTAAAGAAGAAATTTATCTCTGTTAAATTCCAAAAGTTTTTTTCTTTTTTTTTCGTCGGATTCTGAGAGTTAGTGGCTCTGGCTTTATGAAGAGAGTGGTTGCTGTTCTTTAGGTCACACTCTTGGGTAAGCGGTGTTGTGGCTGTAGTGATGATTGAGATGGCCTCTGGCTCAACTGGGAGTATCCTATAACGTTTAGCATGGGGTAGTGAGGGTGTGTGTGCGTGTATATACTGGTACCACACGTAGAGCAGTGAGGGTGTGTGTGCGTGTATACACTGGTATACCACGCGACTGTCTGTAGAACTCCTTCCTCACCACGTGCTGTATAAGAAGGTCTAATGACACAAACACACACATACACACGCGAGTGTAAGACTCTATCTCTTAATGCTAATAATCACACACGTATCTGCACTACTCAATAGAACACAGACAGCTTTCTTGAGGAGGAGGAAGAAGGGGAAGAGAAGGAGGAGGAGGAGTAGGAGGAGGAGGAGTAAGAGTAGGAGGAGGAGGAGGAGGAGGAGGAGGAGGAGGAGGAGGAGGAGGAGGAACAGCAGAGGCGACAGTGTAGGGGCGTTGCACATAGTGGCTTCGAGTGGGTAGTGTCAGGTAACATGGGGGTGACTCTTTGCTCTCACAGGAGGGTGGAGAACACGGGTACCTCTTCCCTCCCCCACTGGCCTGGGGTGTTATTTATAAGCGTGGCAATGTTGGCCGAGTCTGGTGTTCATAGGAAGCCAAGGCAGGCTGTTGTTGTGAGCTATCCCAAAAGTCCTTTGTTCCACCCCTTCAGGGACCTCTTCATGACACACACACACACACACACACACACACACACACACACACACATATACATCTACACATTACACCATCTACATACATTCCACAGTGAATGAGGTTATCTTTCTCCTCTTCCGCCGTACCATGCCATTTGAATTTCAAGATCGAGTGAAAGTTGAGACAAATATACATATCTTTTCTCAGTGAGATATAGAAAAAAGTTACTCTTAGGAGGTTCAGAATTCCTTAATCAATGGAGTTCTGTGTTGAACAAATATCTAACATGTCTGTGAAGAAACAACCCACTTCCGGATTTCGAAATTTGTTCTTTGGAGAGAAAAAAAAAGAAAAATTCTGACAACACCTGATGGAACATAGATTCCAGTTTCCAGTCACAATGGGAAACGTCGCGAGTCGAAGCAATTCGCCACGTCTCAGTTGATCCTTAACTCGCTCTTGTATGTTCTAGATTTGATTATGACTGATTGCCTCGCCCACTGCGCAAGTGACGGCAGTGATTCATAGAGGCGAAGATGGAGACGAGAACTGGATAAACATCGAGTGGAATTCATAGACTATTATATACACCTTTCCCATCTCAATACCCTAGACGATTGTAACCAACTCCTGTATTCAGTCTGAGCTTCTGATTCATCAACTGTGACCAACTTCTGTATTCACTCTGAGCTTGTGATTCATCATTGGTCAGATAAGCTGTATTCCATTGTATTCCTTTGATATGTGGCTGCATTCGTTATCCCTTCGGCTTCAACGGTACGGTACCTAAGTTTACTCTTATGATCCGAGGCTTTTCTTAATCGTGTAAAGGAACTTTTGATTTGCACACTGACTTTGTGATCACTATATATACTGCAACTCTTTGTTTTATTGCAAAGACGGGCGGTGATAAATGGATTCTTAGACAATGTCTTCACAAATTGAACACTGCTGAATGTTTATTAGTTTCGTGAGATACTTAGTATCTATATCTACATTTATGTATGTTATTGTGTGTACATGTATGTATATATGTATGTAAGTACACATTATCTATTCTTATGGCTGTTGTAGATGCATATGTATATGCTAATTAGTTCAAAGATTCGTATCTTATGCAGGATATTCTAATTAGTCCAAAGATTCGTATCTTATGCAGGATATTCTAATTAGTTCAAAGATTCCTATCTCATGCAGGATATTCTAATTAGTTCAAAGATTCGTATCTTATGCAGGATATTCTAATAAGTTCAAAGATTCGTATCATATGCAGATCGCTTCTCTGATTGGTGCGTGTGCAACCTTTAACAATAACCATCGTCCTGTCGTCTAATTGACTGGATTCACATTCAAACCATCGTTTGACTTTTTAGGTTTACCATCGCGTTGGCAAATATTGATCCTTTCCTCCCCTTCCCTCCTCCTCTTCTTTCTCTCCCTTTGATCCATATTCGTTTGATATTGGTGGAATTCAGACCAATTTTTCATCCTCCACTTTTTTTTTTCAGGTAGCGTTTTCCCCCCGCAGTCATCGGTATCCTAAAGAGTGGGGTAAGGAGGGGAGGGAAAAAAAAAATGGATGTGAAATTCATAAACGGTGTTGGATTCCTTTAAAGTAGCGTCGGGTGAGGTGAGCCAAGTGAGATGGATTAGTCTAGTGGTGTCGGGGGCGGCGGCGGAAGAGGAGGAGGAGGAAGAGGAAGTGAGGGGCGGTAGCCAGCAGGCGGACGGAGATGTACCATCTTCCTCTTTCGTCTTTTGAATCTTCATCAAGACTACGTAGGCTGGTGAAGAAGATGTTAGTGGTGATGGTGTTGGTGATGGTGATGGTGGTGATGGTGGTGATGGTAGTGATGATGGTGTGTGTGTATGGAAGGACGGGTTACTATTCTTATTTTTTTTCCTTCGCTGTAATATAAACGCTTTATGATGGTTGTTTTCTGATTCATGTCTTGCTTGAAGGCACCTTTTTTTTTTCTATAAGTTTGAAAATATAAAAGCACATTATGACAGTAGCATTGAACGTAAGAACTTTATGATCCAACATGTTCAGTCTGTTCTTCTTAAGACTTGACCGTTCTATTTCTTTTTCTCATTCTTTTCATGACTAATCTACGACGAAGCGTGAATCAATTGACCTTCACGCATGAGGCAGACGACTATACACACACACACTCTGGGGGCCACGAAAAACCACTATGAGTGTCCACATCTGCATGTGACCCTATTACCTCGTCAATGATGCTCAAATCATACAGAGACATCAAGAATCTCCCAGTCACTTTCCTCCGTCGAGTCTCAGGCAAGTAGATCGAGGTGTGAGGGAAGGAACTAACTAACTTCCAAGCTCATCATCTGCCGTAGTTCAGTACAGACAGGAAGGAAGGGGGAGGTAGTGAGTGAGAAAGTGAGGGGAGGGAAGCCACAGTCCCGCCTTCGATACGAACTCCAGCTGGCGCAATCCATCAGGACCTGAGACTCTCCTCTGCCTCTAATGGCCTGTTGGAAGATCCGAGTTTGCCAAGTAAGAGCGTGGCACGTAGGGAGGTGAAAGTTTTAATGAGTATTTTAAAGATAGAGTTTGAGGGATCACGCTCCATAAGACCCTTTCCTAACCTACGCCCCCAAAGAGCAACACCTGTGCCAAAAAAAAAAGAAAAAAGAAGCTGTAAGGTGTGTAGGGCTGCGCGGAAATCTATTAAGTGGTTCCGAATTTATGTGATAGGAATATAATGACAGACACTTTAGGGTTTTAAATGGCTAGGTTTAGCTTGACGCGCGTAACCATGAGTCTGTCTTTTATACTGTAGAGGCATGATAATCTATCTTGAAGAAGGTTGAGCTTAATGAGGTTCATTTATCGATAATCTAAAGGGAGTTATTTACGGCCGTATGGGATTTGTAAGGAATAGATAACTTTTCCTTTTTCATAAATGTTTTGATAAAAACACAGAGACAGTATTCTTTTTCTCGTAGCTACTTTGAAGTTTGTGTTATGGTGAATTATACACTTACAGGGTCCTGTCTATAAAACTCCTGAAGCTTTTTGGAGTTGTGCTCCGTGCGGGAGCAGAGTAAGGTGGGTTCCTGTGGAGCGGCAAGGTCGTCAATGACGTCGTACTCCTTTCCCTTCGTCGGCGAAGATAAAGCTTTGTGTATACACTTCCGCTTCTGATATCCCTCAATTATGTGATGAACGCTTGATATCTGATGTAAGCTTCCTGGGGTATCATACTGAAGACCAGAGTTCGATTCCCGTAGTAGCAGGGAATAATCTATGCCTACGATCTGTTGACATACACTAAAGCAATACTGTATTTCTGAGAAGAGAAATGATGTTGGATATTCCTCATATCTCACAGCTGACGAATGGAGACAAGAATTCCTCCGCTGAGATGGCTTTAAACTGAGAGAGAGAGAGAGAGAGAGAGAGAGAGAGAGAGAGAATGAGAGAGAGAGATTGAGAGAGAGAGAATGAGAGAGAGAGAGAGAGAGAGAGAGAGAGAGAGAGAGAGAGAGAGAGAGAGAGAGAGAGAGAGAGAGAGGTCTTCTCTCCTTTTGACAGACTATTTCCCGTCCATGAGGCGCACATTCTTGAGGGTTTTCTATTGGCGTTTGGCCAGCGTCCCTACGCCAGTGAAGTGGGATTGGGGTGGGGGAGGGTGGGGTTGGGTTTGTAGAGATGGGAGGGCTATAGACTCCTCTATATTGGCTAGGGGGAAAAGGGGATGTTTGTCCTCCCTCGCCGTGATGCACATTCGTTTGATGTGGCGGAGTCACTTAAGGGCGACCATATCCCCTCCATGCTGAAAAATGAGATCCGAGGAGGGAAAGAGGATTTTGTCTTGGCTGTTCAGAGGGATAGTCTCAACCCTGTGCGGATCTGGGTCTCTCTCTCTCTCTCCCTCTCTCTCTCTCTCTCTCTCTCTCTCTCTCTCTCTCTCTCTCTCTCTCTCTCTCTCTCTTTCAAATATATCTCATGTGTCCTTTGAACTAATACGGCTCCCTCACTAGTATCATATGGATTCCAGCACAGGCAAATAAGCTTTTTTTTTCCATCTTATACCTTGCAAAGGCGTATGAAATTTCCTGGAACATGGAAGTTATGAATAGTGAAAAGACGGTCATACATATATACATATATATATATATATATATATATATATATATATATATATATATATATATATATATATATATATATACTTTTTCAGCTACTTTATCATATCGTGAATCTAAGCTTATTAAGAATGCACGGACTTTACTTTTTGGCATTTTCGTTTTACGATCTGTCTAACATTTCTTTTTCTTTTTCTTATATTTCTGGTTTATCATTTCGGCTGGAACCTCCCGACGTAATAGCAGACTGTCACATTTTCTTTCGAAGATTATTCTCTATTTGAGATATTCAGTCTACCACCTACGCAAATCTCTTCGTTTTTTTTCATCCTTTTCCCTACTACTTCCTCTGATGTTATTGATTCTCTAGATGGTCTTCATTCCGTCGTTTGTTATTTCCAGTCATCTGGTGGTTCATAGATTTCCTCTATCTCTCGTCTTTCCACCTGTCCCATCTCTCCTCCTCATCCTTCGTAGATCTTTAGCTACTTCCACTCATCAATACCCCGTTCTTCTTTCTCCCTCCAGCTACCTCAGGGCCGGTGTACCCCATCAGTGTACCCGAGTTTGGGAACTTTTCTTATCATATGCAAAATTATAGAATTTTGCTGGTCAAATTGCACACATCGCGAGGGTAACATCTTGCAATAGCGTTCATTATGAGTGCCCTGACCTCTGACGGATGGATAAATCGATGTGGGGACTGTGAAAATGAAAAAGCCTTTGTGGAAGACTGCCTGCAGGTCGTACGTTGTATGCTTCTGACGAGAGAAGGCAGTGGGTGGGGATCTGATGCGATGATTTCTATCATAAGTATGAAAAAAAAAGGTATATGGCTCTATCACTTATGCTGTTCTCATTGGGCTGTGTGGTGAGACAGGAAGAAGAAGAAGAAGGGGGGAGAGAGAGAGAGAGAGAGAGAGAGAGAGAGAGAGAGAGAGAGAGAGAGAGAGAGAGAGAGAGAGAGAGAGAGAGAGAGAGAGAGAGAGAGAGAGAGAGAAACTAATGCAGTTCAGATGCTTGGTACTATAAATTCCTTGTTTCAACCCATTTGCATATGCAGCCCACAAGCAAACCTCGCTACTCTCGTCTCCCCCTCCTGTGAGTGTGTGTGTGTTTATACACACCACAAGACCCCCACATCTATGAAACTTTCTGTTTACTGTACATTTGCATGTTAAGACGAAGATCTACTTAACCCAACCTAACACCTGTTTACACTGGATTCGAGAACAACAAACTCGCGTCCCAGAGAGACTATGGGGAAGGGAGTAAACACAGAGATGCGTGAATCACAAGTGGGAAGAGACACGTCATAAGGAGCAATGTGTCCCCCTCAAAACCCGTTCATCCAATGAGAGGAAACGCAATGATGGAATTCTCTCCCTTCCTCCTCCTGCTCTCGAATTTCCTCAACTGGTCATTAGTATTCAGTCCGCAGAGGCACTACAGACAATCGGACAATAACGGGAGTTCTGTAGTGCTGGCACTAAGGTGCATCACTAACCAGGGTGTTTAACCCAGAGCAAACATTTTCTGGCGATGTTATTACCCAGGTCACAGACGAGGATCGTTACTGACGTACGATCTCGTTGAGTTCGACGATGTTCAGCGAACACAGAGGTGACGTTGAGGTTGTAGGGGGGAAAGAACTCTTGCGGAAAAAGGATCTATTCCCTTCGATTTTCTTATCATTTGGATTTGTCTCTTGTCTTACTATCTCTTCCTCTCTGGTATTATGAGCGGTGTGGTGGGGTTCGTTGGAACTGCTGATCATATATACGTTGCAACAGACAGGCCTGTCAATGAAGGCCAATGTTCCTGGACATGGACACTCATGATCGGCTAATGAGGCCTGTCATGAGTGCCATGTTGCTCAAGTTCGTACCCACTCATATTACCAATCAGAAGAAAGGATGAACAGCTAGGTGAACTGTGCGCCAGCTCCGGGGATCGAACCGGCTACAGGGGAATGTAGAATTTAACAATGGAGACCACTTCTCCACCGAGGCGTCTGATAGAACACAATACAGCTGTCATGTTCCTCTATGAACACACCCCGCCAGCCTTGTGCCTGTTGGTAATCTCTCATTGTAAATAATTCTGGGATTAAGTCTTTTTTTTTTTATAGCTGAAGGTCACTGAACACTTAGGAATTCTTGTTCCCATGTTTTAACAGTCAAAAATCGTATCCAGATAGAGAGAAAAAGGAATCTCATTTCTCTTCTCTCTCTCTCTCTCTCTCTCTCTCTCTCTCTCTCTCTCTCTATATATATATATATATATATATATATATATATATATATATTTATCTATCTATCTAATCTATGTATCTATGTATCTATCTATCTATCTATCTATCTATCTATCTATCAATCTATCTATATATATATATATATATATATATATATATATATATATATATATATATATATATATATATATATATATATATATATATATATCGAAAAGAGTTCCATATAAAAGTGGAGGAAGACTGGAGGAAGCAATCGACAGTGTGATAAATGATCTCCATTGGCAGGATTGATGAGCCAACTGCCGTGCTATGATAGACCAAGGCTTCCCTCAAGATGACTATACTAAATCTGGATCATTTGTGGTCGTGAAAGCATCTGTCCAGTGGGTATCTCGAGATATCTATAACTAGAGGCTAAAAATATACTTTATGTATCCAGTGGGAGATATCTATAACTAGAGGCTAAAAATATACTTTATGTATCCAGTGGGAGATATCTATAACTAGAGGCTAAAAATATACTTTATGTATCCAGTGGGAGATATCTATAACTAGAGGCTAAAAATATACTTTATGTATCCAGTGGGAGATATCTATAACTAGAGGCTAAAAATATACTTTATGTATCCAGTGGGAGATATCTATAACTAGAGGCTAAAAATATACTTTATGTATCCAGTGGGAGATATCTATAACTAGCAGCTAAATATACTTTATGTATCCAGTGGGAGATATCTATAACTAGCAGCTAAATATACTTTATCAGTAGGAGATATCTATAACTAGAGGCTAAATATACTTTATGTGTCCAGTGGTAGTGTCTATAACTAGTAGCTAAATATACTTTATGTATCCAGTGGGAGATATCTATAACTAGCAGCTAAATATACTTTATGTGTTCAGTGGTAGTGTCTATAACTAGTAGCTAAATATACTTTATGTATCCAGTGGGAGATATCTATAACTAGCAGCTAAATATACTTTATGTATCTAGTGGGAGATATCTATAACTAGTAGCTAAATATACTTTATGTATCCAGTGGGAGATATCTATGACTAGCAGCTAAATATACATTATGTATCTAGTGGGAGATATCTATAACTAGCGTCTATATATACTTTATATTGTCGGGTTTGAACGAGCTGAGAAATGATGTATTTTGGGATTTTTTTCTTTTTCAACAGAACGACAACCAAATTTGAGATTATTATAAGTTTATTAATTCTTTGAGTAAACACAAGAACCAATTTAGAGATAAGAATTTACGATCTTTATCAATTTCTTTTAGAGCAAATACAACAGCCATCTTAGAGATAAGAATTCACGATTTCATATCGATTTTTTATAGAGTAAATGAATAACCATCTTCGAGATGAAAAAAAAATTACATCTTTTTTTAATTTGGAAAACATAAAAATAACGAAAACTATCTTAGAAATCTTAAAAAAAAAACCCGACGATATTTCTGTGTCGTCTATACTGAACAGCCAATGACAATTGACACTCTATCCTAAAGTAGCTACACCACCTGTGCATCAATGAGCTCAGATCTTACTCAAATACGATGGAAATCCACGGGGTTTGCACTCCATGCGTCCCTCCACGTCACCTTGCACAGGACGAGTGTAGGAGTGAGGTAGTAAACTGCTCTTGATGGGTAACATCGTTGTTAGCGTCCTGCTTCACATGACTGGAAGCTGATTGGTTCAACATCACTTTACTGCTTCCCCCTTTTTGTTCCTCTCTCTCTTCATACCTCCTGTGTTTGTTGTGTGTGTGTGTGTGTGTGCGTGTGTGTGTGTTTGTGTGTATGTAAACACCTTCTGGATGGATAATGTGCTGAAAATGGTTATTCTTATTCTTATTCTTATCATCATTATCAATGTTATTATTATTAGTAGTAGTATTACTATTATTTTCATCATTACTATTGGTATTATCATTATTATTATCATTATTATCATTATCGTTATTATTATTATCATTATCATTACTATCACTATTACCAATTTTATTATTATCATTATTATCATTATAATGATTAATTATTATCATTATCATCGATATCATCATTATCAATTATTTACAGTAAAGTACCCTAAACTGGGCCTTGAGATATTTCCCTCTCAGCTAAACCTGTGCCAAATGTACACAACAAGAGACATCCTCGTTCCCATTGTCGAACAATGATACCCTCGCCTTTACATCGCTCCAATTAGCCAGTGCCTCGCTGAATCGAAATGAGACCTATCGATAACTAGCAATTACAGGATGCAACTCAGCTGCATGTAAATCAAGGGAGAGAATGAAGTGGCACAGTTATCATTCTCTCTCTTTCTCTCTTTTTTGCTTTCTCTTTTTTTTCATCAGTCCATCATCAATGCATACGATGGGCTGGAGTTGTTACCTGGGACTTCCGGTCCAGGTGTGATTCTGAATGGCTTTGTAATTTGGTGTTGTCCTACCCTGTCCTCTGCTGCCACGGCTCGGCCAAAAGATATGTGTGTGTGTGTGTGTGTGTGTGTGTGTATCCTCGTCCCCGTCCAAAAGTCTAAGTCCCAGGTTGGATCGGAGTGTCTAAAGGGGGACTGGCTGGCTGGCTTCCTCTTTCTCTCCTGATGGGGGAGTACAAGGGTTGGTTAGCTGGTTAAGCTACCGGTGTCGCAATATTGCTGATCTCCTCCTTTCTCTGAACTCGCTTCAGTTGATTTGACCTGACCCCCTATTCTTCCAGTCGGTGGGCTTCGGGGTAACCATCATTTCAGGTCAAAGGATAATAAGGTCAGTTTCACACTCTTGCCAGTACAGCTCTCGTCTTCCATAACCAGTATGAGGTTCATGGCCACTTCATGATTTACATATCTTAAGGTAATTCACTCATTTTGAATCGTCGTCCGCACCTAGATCATGTAAAATCATCCACACTCGTTTCTCGCCTCTAGAAAGGCCTTCCTCATAACGGAACTGAAGCTATAATGTCTTGATGTGCAGTTCGAAACAGTTCTATTTGTCTCGGTTCGATTCCCATTTACCCATCTGTACACTGAATGTGAATATGTGTATCTTTTCAAGTCTCCTTCCCGCGAATCAGAATGCCTTAAATGATGGGTTTGTAAGGCGAATGCAATGGATATCTGAAACCAACTCTATCGTGTGTCTTGATTCTGTTAAAGGAAAGGAATGGTATCTTGATCTATAGAGACGATTTACAAAGTGGCAAGAGACAGAGAAAAATACGGTGTGCAACGAGACAGAAAAATAAAATTGAACTAGATGCACCTTGTCATTTAACGAAGGCGAAACGACTCATGGTAACGTATGACCACAAGCGATCTGGGGTGATAGGCCATTAGAGCAAAACGAAGACTCGACCCAAAAAAAAAAAAAAGATAATTCCATTAGAACGAAACGACCTAAACGACTTTGAGACAAACAAGAAACGGTAGAAAACGACCCCCAGAACGCCTCCTGAAACTGGTCGTTCTGAGGGTCTATAAAACTCCCTAACTACCACTGGTAGGTACCCAGCAAGGTAGCCCATATCACCCAAAGCAGATAATGTCCTAACGATGTTTCCCTCCCCCTTTTCCTTTCCGATCAGGATGGAAGAAATGGGAAATCTCACACATTCCCCGTTTTCCCAGATCTACGTCAAATTCACTTTGTTATTCTTTCCCCCCTTTCCTTTTGTTCAGTTGATTTCCGTCGATGTCTTCAGCAGTGCTTCTTCTCCTCCCTCTTCTTCTTCTTCTTCTTCTTCTTCTTCTTCTTCTTCTTCTTCTTCTTCTTCTTCCCTCCCTAACTGAAGATCAATATGGCCGAGAATAATGTTATCATTTTTTTTCCCTTGACCTCCTTCAAACCTTCCTTCACCCTCTTCCTCCACCTCTACCTCCTCCTCCTTCGGCGCCTCCGTCAGCTGTATGGGTGAGGGGGGGGATGAGGAAGGCAGAGAAGCCGCTTCAGGAGAGACCCACTATCTATCTCTGTCTCCCATTCGGCTGACCACTTCGCCTTCTGCTAGCGAGGGTGATCAACTGTCGGGCCCTCGGCACCCCAGCCACACAGGGAATACCACAAAATGATTGTAGTTCGCGGAGGAAGAATCTTGGTGAGTTCGTCAATCTACCATCCCACTGCAATGTAATGGGGGAAGTATATGTCAGGACGAGTGATATATGTTATATCCTATATTAATGACTGTGTGTATAAAGGCTAACTGGATCTATATACCTATATATATATATCTTATGGAAGGGTTTATTATTGAAGTTTGATTCAGTCCGTAACGAAACCATAGACGAACTATTATCATCATCATTATTTTCATTATTGCTATTTGTAAAGAAGTCAGGACTATTTTTCATAGGATTCCTGTAGATTCAAGGTTGCGCTCCACGCAGGAACAGGAAATGTTGGACTCCTTTGGAGCGAGATGTTTCCTCGACGTAGACAGACGATGATTCGCCCTGGATGATGGCAACCTCTCGTGTTAATTACCCAAGAACATACCCCTCATTAACAAGCCTAACGACCCTATTAAGAACTGCTACTTTTTAGTGCACAGTACTTTGACGTATTAATTCATTACCTGGAATATCAATCAAGAGAGAAGTGATTATTCTGTTCTGTTAATATTCCGTTGAATATCATCACGGCTTACGTAATAGATATTAGTCCAAATATCATACATTTATAATGACCATGATCAAACACTATGAATTTCATGTAGTAATAAATTTTTCTTCAGACTATTACTATATTCTTTTTCAAACCTTAATTATCCTTACATGTTTAAATGATGTAATAGAAAAAGGGGACTTTCATTTTCATACTTAGTAAATGATTTACGTGAGCCTAAAAGTAGATTGTCCTGTCTATCGTCTCACCTTAAGCTAAATCCTCCAGTTTATTATATAGACTACCATAAAAGCTATATACTATATAGGCTAGACTGCTATATAGGCTACTATAATCTACAGCATAGTACTGGGGTGTCTTACTCTTTTACGTCAGAAGGAAAGGGAAGGAAGAGAGGAAAGGGAAGGAAGAAGGAAAGGGAAGGAAGAAAGGAAAGGGAAGGAAGAAAGGAAAGGGAAGGAAGTGGGAGGATAATGGTAGGAGCCAGGTGTAAAGACGAGAGACGACAAACGCGGTAGTGCAGGGATGAGTAAATCCATTGTGACGTCTAACAATAGACCTAAACAAAAGACTACCAGAGTGGGAGGGGGTAAGGGAGGTGCGAGGGAGGGGGAAGGAGTGGTAATGCGTGTCGCTCATCGTCAGAAGGGAAGTGTGTGCCCCCCCCGTAGCATGTTTATAAGACGCGAGGTAAGAGAAGGAGTCGGGATTAGCAGATTATCCTGTTATGAGTGTGATGATGATCGTGGAGTGATGTGGCGCTAAGGTGCAATCATTTGTCAGCATCCTAGGATGATACCGTCGCTTGTGCAGTGTCTTATTATAAGAGCTCTCTCTCTCTCTCTCTCTCTCTCTCTCTCTCTCTCTCTCTCTCTCTCTATCTATCTCTATGCGTGTGTGTGTGTGTTGCGTATGAAGAGAGATAGATATATAGATAGATAGATAGATAGATAGATAGAGAGAGAGAGAGAGAGAGAGAGAGAGAGAGAGAGAGAGAGAGAGAGAGAGAGAGAGAGAGAGAGAGAGAGAGAGAGAGAGAGAGAGAGCGTGTGCGCATGCATTATTCACGGGAACCAACTCATCCCCCATTCCCCCTCCCCCAATGACCTACTTCACTCAATATTCTGCAATGTTTGACCGTATTCCTTGATTCACTTTCATCTCTTATTCACTTTAATGGCTTAGTAAGTCTCGGGAGGAGGAGGAGGAGGAGGAGGAGGAGGAGGAGGAGGAGGTGGCCTTTGTTAGTCAAGAGTTTATCTAAGGTTCCAACAATACGAGGAGGTTAATTCTATTGACTGCCTCTCTCTCTCTGTCTCTCTCTCTCTCTCTCTCTCTCTCTCTCTCTCTCTCTCTCTCTCTCTCTACCTCTGCTTCTTCCATCCCACCGTTTTTCTTTTCGTCTGATCAAAGGGAAATCATCTTTCTCTCCCTACCCACCAAACCACCCCCTCCCTCCCTCCTCCTAACCCCCCCTTCAATGACTGTAGCACGGCTGGTATATGAGGTTGAAGAAGGTCCTCCATCTTCGGTTAAGGTCATCCAGAAGCGATACTGCCGAAGGGTAGGAACACCTCAAGTTACAAGCAGACTTTCCACTCTTTCTCTCTCAAGGAGACTGTAAGAGGTGGCGCCTCGTATGTGTGTGTGTGTGTGTGTGTGTGTGTGTGTGTGTGTGTGTGTGTGTGTGTGTGTGTGTGTGTGTGTGTGAGGGGAAATAATGGGACTATGGTCATCTATATACTCGTGTGCAAGGAAGATGATGAGGTATTTAGATACGAGATTATTTTTGGGGGAGGAAGGAAGGAAGGGAGAAAGAAATTCTATGAAAACATTGTCTTGCATGACTAAAGACAAGGACGAGGAACAAGAAAGAAAATGGATTAGTCGAGATTAATCATAGCAGAAGCTCATGTTCTCAAATCACGTAGTTTTCAAAGAGAAAAGATGTACAAGAACACCATTATATATTGGAGTCGAGTTGGGGGTATTTCTCTGGGGTTGATCCAGTGCTGAGGGCTTCTCCAGGGGCTTGATTAGTGAGGGGGGCTTATTTGGGGCTCATCTACAGGGGGTAAGGGGGTGGGGGGGCTGGTCTGGGGCTTTATCCGGTGATGGGGAGGACAGGCATTGTGTATTTTCCACTGGGGGCCTAAGGAAGGCTTAGATTTCAAAGGCATTGGTTGTCTCCAGGAAGATTGGTCAAGGACGCTTGATCGCTTCTTCTTCTTACGATGTTCCTTTCGGTCAGTACGTCTCGACTGGGCTGGTGATGACGCGCTTGGACACCCTACTTCGCTGGGATCACGTCCTTTGGAGCTGTATGTATACGTGCACTGACGAGATCACGAAAAGTATTTTGTTTTTTGGCTCCATCGCTGGAATGATCGGTAAAGTCTCTGTCTGTCTCTCTCTCTCTCTCTCTCTCTCTCTCTCTCTCTCTCTCTCTCTCTCTCTCTCTCTCTCTCTCTCTGGACGTGAACAACTCTGGAAGAAAGATAGAAAAAAAAAATCATAACACTTTCCGTTCTCGAATGCGATATGAGGAAAAAAAAAAGGCGAATAACGATCGTTTTCTTTGCGGGGTTTCTGTCGTTTATAGATGTGTTGTTCTGACTTGTGTAGTAGTCGTCCCTGTGATATGACAGGGACGACTATAGATGCCAGTATCCACGACCACCAGACGACCCCCTTACATACCTCCTTTGGCAGTCAGTACTCACGAACCTCCACAGACACACACACACACAGACACACACACACACACACACACACACACACACACACACACACACACACACACACACACACACATACACACACACACACAAAAGTGTGTAAAGTGACGAGGTCCCTCGACCCGGCGTGCGTTGCAGAGTCGACGAAAAACAGCATCTTGAGCCCTTAAGCTACAGCAATCCATCAGCTCATGGGACACTTCATGGCTCGCTTAATGGGCTGTTGAGAGATCCCAAAACCCCGCCCGCTGGGATCGCCATGCCAGGGGAAAGTTTTAATGGCTCTTGCTAGAAAGGGTTCGCTCAAGCTCGTCCCAGACACTCACAGCAGCGAGAGGTGTGCTTCCCGGTTGCTGTGACCCCCACACAATAATAGCTGTGGGGAATCCCTACCCAATGGTTGTTGTGGTGTTCAGGATGGCTGTGTCGTCCGAAATGGGTTCTCGAGTTTTTCTGATATCTTGGACCGATCCTCTTTACGGTGAAGGACGCTACGAAGACACGAGTCACCATGAGAACGAGATGTTCCTTTGAGGGGAAAAAAGACATTATTTTTTTATGTGAGTTTCCGAGATCGAGGGTTTTTTTTTTTACTTCTAGCCATGGGAGGGTCCAGAGGCACACTTCCTTTATTTACAAGGAGATTATGGCATTAGATCCTCTTTGAAAATACAGTTAAAAAGGTTCCAACTCCCGTGTCAAGACTGCATTTCAACGTCCAGTCATCCGGATGAGTGTGGAAAGAAAGACGATTCAATTCCTTTACAGTTATAACTGTCCCTTTAGATGGTGCACCTATGATGATTCTCTTTTCTTCATATTTCTCCCCGAAAAATCACCATGAAATAGAATTCTATATTTATATACGTATCATACTTATTTCAGAATCTTATGTTTTTTTTTTTTAATGGATTATTGATCTACATTCTTCTTTCCAATGGCTTACGTATTCTCAACATAGGGGACTGGAAACAGTGACAAGTATAGGTAAACACATCTCTGGCTATAAAGCCAGATGTCCCATGATCCCATTTTCTACAGATAGGTTGTTCAAACAGTAGGAAGGGGTCACTCCGACATTTGGCAGTTCATGTTACGAAGAGAACTGTCGCAAGAAATGTTGTTCTTATACCTCAGGAGTGTCTTTCGTTTCGACAAGTCGTAGTTTCATGATGCAACTTAGAATATTGTTCAGGTAACGTCTACTGTATCTTCCCAAACATCAAGTTAATCAGAGGTTAAGAAGAAATTTATTAAAAGAGGAAAGATAGAAAGGAAAAAGAAATACTTGCTATTTTGAGAATATTCTCCTCTTGTGCAATGTTCATCTTTAAAAAAAGAATATCATAATTAGCTTAAGCATTAGCCTCTAAGCAGAATTTCATAATTAAGTCTATCGAGGCATTAATTATCGAAGGCCAAAAGAGTAATTTATCTTTTTTCACATTTCTTGATGAAGATTATTTCACACTGACGTGAAAAATCATAATGGACAGAATCGCTTCATCGTATGAGAATGAGATCGGTTGAGTCTCCCTACATCAGCATATGACAATGTAGATGATGTTTACTCCCTAAATGTATGACTTATTCACATCTCAAGATCGAGATGAGCCTTACGTGTGAGAATAACAGTAAGTGCGTTATTAAATGACACACTTTCAAAGCTTATTTTTGTTCTTGACACTTTACAACACCCCCCTTCCCTCCCTCTCCCATGTAAGCACCAGGGTAATACATAATTGTCTTTGCAAAGTCTTTCACGATTATTTCATCTTCTTTGTTAGTGAGCGACGTGACCAGGAGGAAAAAATCACATCCTTCATTATGGCTATTAGGAAAGAATGAAAAAAGTATATATATATAAGGTTTGAGAATAAGAATGAATGAATTAATGAGAGCTCTGTAGACGTCTGTAGATCTAGGTATCTAAAGGTGAAAAAATATATATATATGGGAAGAGGTCAAGACGAAAGAAGGAAGAGAGACTTCAATCGCTTTTCGAGGAAAGAAGGAAGAGATTTCATTCTCTTTTCGAGGACAGAAGGAGGCATCGTAATGATCATTTCTGACACCTTCAACAACTCTAGATTTCATGATTATCAACAATGGGGGTCAAAGATGTTTCCCCTCCTGTATACACACAGAAGATTTTCACAGTGGTGTATGTGATGCTATACAGTGGTTCCTTGTCGGTCACACAGACCCATCTATTCCCCCACTTTTGAGGTGGAAAGCCAGACTATGACGTGGTAGGATGTGCCTCTTTACCCTTTCAAGATCTTACTCGGTCAATATTCTTTTTCTTTTCCAGAATGATGTTTGTGTTCATCTTAAAGAAAATGGGGAAAAATGGTGGATGTGATTAAGGAGCTAATGGAAAGCTCCCGTTCGAGATAATGTAAGTATCTTTTTCCCCTTTTTTTTTTCTTTTAACTTTTTGAGGACAGAGGTAGGTACGATCCAGGAGGGTGACGGTACCGTCTAAGAGGGCCAGCAGAAAGTTGGTCTCCTTAACCATTCACGTGAAATGAGACACTGACGATAGGTTAAGGACGGTCTCGCCTCCCACGTCACACACACACACACACAAACACACGCACAGACTTCTGCATCTTGCTTGTATAATATATCTATATATATATATATATATATATATATATATATATATATATATATATATATATATATATATATATATATATATATATATGAGAAAGAAAATGATTGCCTCCCTCTTGAGGTAATAGTCATTTCCAATCGACGCGTCTGGTTGAGGTGTCCCTTAGAATATCACCAGCACAATTGATATGCAAATCTTCCTTTTCATGCCCAGAAGCATTCCAGGTACTCTCATCATCTGTCTGGAAAAACGGATGTTCTCTGTCCGCTGGAATTAATACAGCGCCAGGAACAAGACGTGTATGTATGTAGTACACAACACAGAACACTTTTAAGACAAGGAATGTATCGTGTCAATCATATATATTGTTGTTCTAACTAGATAATGCTATATATATATATATATATATATATATATATATATATATATATATATATATATATATATATATATATATATATATATATATATATATATATAACTTGCTGTAAATAATTTCGTTTTTTAGACACTGCATTGTTGGGTAAATTCACTCTGCTGTTTACATCAGACTCAAAAGAGAGACGCCAAGCAGCCCTTTGACTGTCCTCTTTGTGATGCCGAGGGTAGCCTCATCATAAGGAATCAAATGATCTCCTTAGAGTTCAGTCTCCTGGAGTGAAAAGAGTCAGCTTTCTTCGAAGCCTTTTGTCGAGTCACGAAGAGTGTGGTTCACTTTTCGTTCTCTCTTTGACCATCTTGGCTTCATGTAATGGATACTCCCTTTTGTTGCTCCATGTCTCTCTAAGGTCTTTACGCATTCTTCTTTCCAGTCATCATCATTATCCTATTCTTCTTATGTTTTATTATCATCATCGCGTTCTTCTTCTTCCTCTTCTTCTTCTTCTTCTTCTTCTTCTTCTTCTTCTTCTTCTTCTTCTTCTTCATCTTCTTCTCTTCTTTTTCTTCTCTTCTTCTTCATCTTCTCTTCTTCTTCTTCTCTTCTTCTTCTTCTTCTTCTTCTTCTTCTTCTTCTTCTTCTTCTTCTTCTTCTTCTTGTTCTTCTTCTCCTTCTTCTTCTTCTTCTTCTTCTTCTTCTTCTTCTTCTTCTTCTTCTTCTTCTTGTCGTCGGTACACCACCTTGACGGCCTTGTTCTCTACACTCTCCCCAGAGTCCGGCGGAGGAGAAACTTTGCCCATCATATGCTAAACAGTTGAACTACGCTGAGAAGTTGGCCTATATTGTGTGGTAACCTCCTGTTCCGACACTGTGAACGTCCACAGTTTTCCGCCAACTACGTATTAACAGTAGGCAGAGAGGCCTCGCAGTAGAGAAGTATCGGTGATTTTAACCCATACATTTGGCCAGGAAAGTGGAATAAAGTTCTTCCAGGTGTTCCTGGTCCCTAGGGAGGATGTGCGGTGGAGGAGTCTATCGCTGACGAAGTCGAGCTTAAGGACTTTTGTGAGTCTCCTTTTTTTTTTTTTTTTCATTTCAGTGATGTAGGACATGGATGGATGGATGAGTTGAGCTGAGAATAGATGGGAGGGGGGAGGGTATGTATGTGGTGTGTGAGGGGTAGTAACTGACAGATAGATAGATAGATTAGAGAGAGAGAGAGAGAGAGAGAGAGAGAGAGAGAGAGAGAGAGAGAGAGAGAGAGAGAGAGAGAGAGAGAGAGAGAGAGAGAGAGAGAGAGAGAGAGAGAGAGAGAGAGAGAGAGAGAGAGAGAGAGACACACACACACACACACACACACACACACACACACACGAAAACTCCTAACCCTCAACCCTTTCTCGAACATTCCTTCACATTTCTAAGTTCTGGAGACGCCAGACTGATCCACCCACTTCGACCACCACCACCACCACCACCACTGAATGTACACCATAAACAAACATCTCTCGCTTCGTAACCTCATGCCTATTCCTTTACAAGCTAAGGAAGGAGGAGTGGACAAGATATCACTTGTCAAACATCCCTCGAGGGACGCACGAGCTTGTGTTATGAATACAGAGATCTTGGAGGGACATTCATCACACAGTGAGGAAAAAGAAGACACATTTCTGCTTCGTTTTCAAGTGATACCCAGAGGTTCACTGCTTCATAATTTGTCTCAGTATAGATCGAATCATTTGCTGGGAGGGGGATAAAGAAGATAACTTTTGTGATATAGTTTTATCCCTGAGATCCGTCCAGCTCTTGCGAAGGTCAGTGATATCAACTAGAACTTTATCATTGAATGTGAGAACACTAGAACTTTATCAGTGAACTTGAGAACACTAGAACTTTGCCAGTGAACGTGAGAACGGTCTTTGCTTACGACCCTGACACGTCAAATGAACGAGACCAAACCGAAAAATCAGATTAGAAATCCCAGCAAAGAAGAAGCAGAAGAAGAAGAAGAAGAAGAAGAAGAAGAAGAAGAAGAAGAAGGAGAAGAAGAAGAAGAAGAAGAAGAAGAAGAAGAAGAAGAAGAAGAAGAAGAGGAAGAAGAGAAAGAAGAAGAGAAGAAGAAGAAGAAGAAGAAGAAGAAGAAGAAGAAGAAGAAGAAGAAGAAGAAGAAGAAGAAAAATGCTTGATGAATTTAAGGAGGAAAATTAAAAACCGTAATGATGGTGGCTGTTAATTAGATGTTTACCCTGGGATGGGAGATGCACACACTTGTTTTGATGACCAAACACACTCATTAAGGAAACGTTTTCACGGGACCTTTTAAAAAAAATATGAATGCAATTATGATCTATATCTATAATTATGAGACGACGGTTAATTACTTCCTGGCCTACTGCAGACGAGGTGGAGGAAGGTGGATGTGATGAGGAGAGGAAGCCAAAATTCTTGCGTCGACTGTCAATTGTTTTAAGAAAATATAACACGTATTTATAATTTTCCTTTAAAAAACGGAATTATCTTTTTCCTTCTTTTACCTTTAAGTAATTCATGCGATATTCACCTTTAACTCACAAACCAATGGTGGCTGATTGCGCCTGAGAGTGTAATAAAAAATAAGGTGTGGGATGAGGCGAACTAATTTGATTATGGTACCAAATTCCACAGCTTATTTCTTATTACACTGTCAGTGGCAATTTGCAAACTCGGGTATGTGAGTGTTAAGGTGAATTTCGTAGAAAATGAGAGTATAGGAGTGAGCATCAAGAAATTTATAATTAGAAAAATATCAAGTAATATATAAAGGTAGGCAATGTTGGGAGTGTACAAAAATGCAAGTATACCTCACTGTCAGTTGATATATGCATATCCTGGCTTGTGACACCTATGATAGTTCTAAAAGAAAAACAAAAACAAAAAACGAATTAGGTAACTTTAAAAACAATTAATAGTCAGTATTTCGGTACATCAAACCTAAATCTTAGATGTGAAGGTGTCGCAAAAACTCAAAAACTGATTTTAAGACGTGTTCTCCTCTCATGGGAAAGAGTGGTTAAAAACACGAAGAAAAGGAGTAAGGTAATGTTCTTCAGAGCTCTAGAATGATGGTAGAGAACGAGACAACATTTCTCTGGAAGTAAGCAGGGCACATATTACCCAGCCATTCCTAATCACGCTAATTTTTCAGACATTATCATCTCATCATCGCACATAACCCCTAACTGTAGGGGTTACCCATGATGAGCAAGGAACCTCTGAAAAAAAGGGCTGATAAAAGTGAGTTATGGCAGAGGGTCATAAAAGGCATCCCCCTCCCTCTCCCACTCCACTCCTCTTAAAAAAGAAAACTCCTTTCTCTTTTTTCTCCTCGTATATGTGAGCCCCCCTCCCCCACTACACCTCTCTGTGTTTATGTATGTGTGTGTGTGTGTGTGTGTGTGTGTGTGTGTGTGTGTGTGTGTGTGTGTGTGTGTGTGTGTGTGTTACCGAACATCTCCCTCTTGCGATTACCTTCAGTGAGGCTGCATCATTTGGAGATAAGTCTCGTTAAAGAGCGTTTCACTCCTGAGGAGTCTCTATTTACCCCTCTCTCCCTGGAGGTAGCGCATCCTTTGGATTCCAGAAGCACCTCAGAAAGATGTAGGTAGCACATGAGGAATACCAGGACGCTTTTCATACAAACAGGTCCTCTGGTAGGTTTTAAAACTAAATGCTTTTACGTAGCATTCCTATGCACGAAGGATTTTTCTCTTTTGCAGACGATGTCACTGGTCAACACCTGTGTCAAGCAAGTGCTTGACGGGACAAAGGAAGGGCGTCGTGTCGTCAGGCACCCGGCGTATCACGGCCATCTCACGTCTCTGTAAGAGGCACTTGACCGGGCTGCCCCCCCTCCTCGCAAACACCCAACCTCACCCACATCCCCCCCACTCTCCTCCTCATCCTCCTCCTCCGCCTCTCCAAACAATCAGCGCAAATCAGACGCGTTCATCTACTCTTGTTGGACAATGAGTACCCCGGACTTGAAGAGAATAGTGGCCTTCTTACGTATAGCTTCGTTCTTAGTTGAAGAAGAAAGAAAGAAAGAAAGGAGAATAAGAATAAGAATAAGAAGAATAAGAATAAGAATAAGAATAATAATAAGAAGAAGAATAATAAGAAGATAAAGAGGAGGAAGAAGAAAAATACAAAGAATATAAGCAAAGATCACTTAGAGAGAGAGAGAGAGAGAGAGAGAGAGAGAGAGAGAGAGAGAGAGAGAGAGAGAGAGAGAGAGAGAGAGAGAGAGAGAGAGAGAGAGAGAGAGAGAGAGACTGTATATCATTTGCTAAATAAGAAAATTGTGGAACGTCAAAATGCTTCAGGAAATATATTTATAACTTGCAACAAAGTCGTTGTGAATTGGTGAACCTTGAGAAAGCTTTACGTCTAACAATACACCATTTTGTATAATTGGATCGACTGAAATGTGTCACGTAGGAGAGACTTGGAAAAATGCATAAAGATGTCATGAGAAATCTAGAACATCTCTTCTTGCCAGCGTTGTCAATATAACCTATAAAAGAAGGTGCTTCTACACAAGCAGCAGAAGCAGTAGCAGAAGTAGCACCAGCAGCAGCACCAGCAGCAGCAGCAGCAGCAGTATATTGAGGGGGAGGGGGAAAGGGGGGTGGGGGTATTCAGACACGTGACACTGGCTGCACGCGACATCAGCATACACACATGCGACACACGACATTTGTTCATGACGCACAGAAGTTTCAGCTAAGGTGTGAGGAATATTCTCTTCCTCCATTTATCTTTCCTTCTTCCTATAACCATTCTAACATCGACGGATCCCTCATTCAATTTCTACCCTTTCTATCTGATTTTGAACCTTTTTTCTCTTTCCTCTTCGATGGTCTTTGCCCCAGGGGGTCTGTGTTCTTGATCGAGCAGGACGAGTTTTAAACTCGTTAGTTGGCTAAATGATAGGCTGGTCTTCGATCGTCATGGTCATCAGAGCTGACAGTGTTAAGTTATTGACACTAATCGAATACTCTTGACTCCCTTCAACAAGTATTCGAAGATGATTTTAAAACCCATACGCTTTCTCGCTATACGTATTGGCATTTAAGACTCTATATCATGCATAGTACTGAAACGCACATGGACACATGGAGACATTTGATAGATGACACATAACACATGACAGCTACAGCCCCCTTGTAACAAAGGCTCACACGTATAGCCAATTAGCGTCTGACGACATCGAACACGTGACGTCCCTTTAAAGAAAATGACGCGTTACATGACACCAGTGGTTTTAAGATACCATCCGACACATAACCATGTTTGTGACACCAGTGTGAGCATCTACTACATCATAACAAGTCCGCGAAATGACACATGGCACTAAGCTTCGAGTAAACTGTATGCCATGTGTAAACATCTTTTAACACTCAGCTAAGGAGGGTACCTGGCTCTGCTAGGGCAGGTAGGAGGGAGAAGAATGCCACAACTCGGTGAAGAGAGAAGGGGGCGCTTCACTGTGGCAACGCACCGTCCCACATGCGTACGATATGACCTCCGCCTTCGTACCGTGGGGGAGGGAGGTAATTTTAGCTTCTCTCCTCCAGGCGGCAGGAATACAGGCCACCAGACGCCTGCGCTGGCCACGACGTCAGAGGCAATGGACGAAGTTTTCTATAATTATCGAAGTGTCTGTCTTTGTCAGTCTCCCATGCCTTTTTCTTTTTCCTCCGTCTATATACCTCTCTGTCTGTCTGTCTGTTTGTATGTCTCTCTTACCCATCTGTCACTCTATCTGTCTGTCTGTCTATCATTTTATGATACTCATCTCTCTACCTGTCTATCCGTTTCTGCCAGTACCCCGCTCCTCTCTATTTTTATCTCTGTCTCTATCTGTCTGTCTGTCTGTCTGTCTGTCTCTGTCTCTGTCTCTCTGTCTCTGTCTGTCTGTCTGTCTGTCTGTCTGTCTGTCTGTCTGTCTGTCTGTCTCTCTCTCTCTCTCTCTCTCTCTCTCTCTCTCTCTCTCTCTCTCTCTCTCTCTCTCTCTCTCTCTCTCTCTCTCTCTCTCTCTTTCACACCCAGCATACCACCAAGCGCGAGTCTATGACTAATTCCTCGACAATACACAGACAGAGCTTAGAGCTGATTCTCTGTCGACCATGAAAGCAGACATTATATGATTATTCATTCAGCACTGAACCATGTTGAAATGTATACAGCCAGGATTCCAGAACTGAAAAAAAAAAAAAAAAATGGGCCCAGCGACAGCAATATATGACACGGGGCTTAGAGACATGGCGATGCTGGGAAGGTGTTACATACAGAGATATGTACTCCACCAGAACTGACTGTATTATAGTACAGGCTAAGAATGGGTTCATGACAAGTTAGCTTTGTGACAACAAGGTTGCTGCTAGCAGGAACGAACTGGAACATAAGAGGATGAATGAATAGAAGAATGTCAATGATTAGAGAAGAAATTTCAGAGAAGGTTGTGAGCAAGTAGGATGTCCATAATGATTTGAGGGGAAAATTCCTGACATCTACTGCTGAACTACGAAGTCGAATGGAAAAGTAATGACGACCTGAAGTGTGTACGTAAGTTACACACACCAATCTCAGGGCAGAGGAAATGGAGATTCAAAGAGCATTGCAGAGTGGGGGAAAAAAAAAAGATTTTGTTAACCAGTTTTCTTTGCAACATCCGGCCTCCTGCCCACATCTACTGCCTACGCCTGCTGCCCACATCTGCCAACTTCATCTGCTTGCATTTATTGCAACATTTCCTGCCAGAGGAAATAAAAAAAAAACGAGAGTGAAAGCTAGTAACGTTACAACGAACAGAGGTCAAGGTTAATGGTGCCTCGTATAGCTTCTGCGGTCTTGGTAACGTACATAAAAAAGAAAAGAATGTAAGGAAAGATTCCCACAACTCTATATTTGAGACGATGCTTTATCTCCTTTCCAGTACCTTACGTACTACACTCGTCAGCGAGATCTGTCTATAGCTCAGCGCCTCTTCCAAGTCTCCTTTCTTAAAGATGGGTACGATGGTTGTCTTTTTTCTCTTTTTTTCACTCCCTTGGCAGTTCACCTTTCTCCAGCGACGTCTTGAACTGTATTTCAAGTATTCGTCAAGTGTATGTGTGCACATATTCAGCACTTATGGTGAGATCCCATTTAGACTATCTTTTATATGGATCAAATCTCATTGTATGTGAGATCTCATCTCTTGTATGGATCAAGACCCTTGAAGATATTTTGGCAATGTCTTTCCTCGATATCTCAATACTACGTG
>NC_092242.1:65726019-65731019 GCF_036320965.1 Panulirus ornatus
TCAATTACCTAACTTTAATTGCCTCGTTGACAACTTCACATGGACCTTCTGGGGGGCGGGTCACAGAACCTTCAGATTTATTTTTTTTTCTCTCTCGTTACAGGCAAAAAAAAAAAAAGAAAAAGAAAAAAATTGACGTTGCGAAGAAGGGTGTGTGTGTGTGTGTGTGTGTGTGTGTGTTGGTCGTTCATATGTAAGGGCGTTTGACCTGATCATTCTTACGAGATGTGAGTCTATAAAATTCGTTCTGAGGTCACAAAACGTTACGTATACCAGAGACCTTCACACACACACACACACACACACACACACACACACACGCACACACACACACACACACACAAACCCAAGATCCTCTCACCTCAGAACACACAAGCGCAAGAGGTTTGCTCACACTCAGGGTGGGTCAAGCTTTGCTCCTTCATACACTGCCAGATGAGAGAAGAGGCTCCTTCGCCACCCCCAACCTTCCCCCCCTTTCCAGGAAGCGGAACAAGTAGAGGTGCAGAGTGTTGCGTTGTGGCTCACTGGACAATAGACACATCTCAACACCTGGGTGGGGTGGGAAAGGGACAGGGAGGAAAGTGAGGAGGTTGGGTTGGGGGGGGGGGGGAATGTTTCTTCACTGTCTGGAAAGAAGGAGAATATTTATCTTGAAGAAAAGACTCGGTACTGATGTACTGATGTATAAATACAGGACGTACTTTCTGTTCTCTCTTCTTTTCTTTGCTTTTGTTTAGCAATATGCGTTTGAGAGACACTTGACGAACACTGGTGAAGAATAACTCATTTGTGGATTATATGTTAGTGGCTATGATATATATATATATATATATATATATATATATATATATATATATATATATATATATATATATATATATATATATATATATATATATATATATATATATATATATATATATATATATATATATATATATATACCAACCTTGTCATCATGTTTGGAAGCTGGTTGTTTATTCCGTGGGCAACCCACGAAGTGGGAAGTGGGTTGTGCTGGGACCCCACTAAGCCCCTTGGGGAACCACCAACTTCTTCACCAAATATTGGAGTTTGCGACTCACTATCAACTTCAGTATGCCCAGGAGGATTAGTTTCAACTTCTGAGGCCTCGCTGCTCATGTTACTCCTGTTCAGCGGACGCTCTGTGGGCGCGCCAATGTTTCCAGGCCCGTAAAATGTGTGGCTTGGACTTTGTCTCCCAAGAAAGTAGTATGCGGCGAAGGCTATTTCTATAGTTGTGGACATATGGCGTGGTAATGTTATGATAAAGGTGAGTTTACATGCACTGCATATATGTGTGATTGTGTTAATGTATACCACTTTTTGTAGGTTTATGTCTATGTTTGTATATCCTCTTTTGTGTGTTCATGTTTATTCCAAAAACGAATACTTTGCTGAATGTTATGAATACATGTACCTTCACATGTACCTTTCTATACCTTATGATGATCATATTCATAACTCCTGTATGGGATGATATTATAATATCAATGGGTTATATGAGATCCAAGACCCCTCCAGTCAGCACATGTGGTGTTCCCGTCCTCTTATTTGATATTGAAACTTTTACGTGTTCCACAACTCGTGCACCTTTGTTATCTTTGCGGTTGATTATTGTAAACTTTAGATTTTTTAAAGAAATTATTACGACCTTTCTTAAAAACAAATTTTTCATGATCGCGATCATTTGAAGGGTCGTGTACTTAAATTTTAGGCTACATTCTCTCCCTTAGTTATCTTTTTGTGAACCACTTTCCTTGTAGTTAGCTTTTCTGAGTTACTTTCCTTTGGCTAGCGATTTATAGCTAATCTCCCTTGCTAACTATCCTTTAGTTAGTCTCCCTTAGATATCTACAGTATGTCTTACTCTCTTTAGTCAATTTCATGCACTTGCAACCTCTCCCTAAGTTACATTCTTTAAATTTTGAGCATTAGTTCGGCTCCCTCGAGGAACTGTGTGGCTCCCTGAGTTAACTTCCTTTCGTCACCCTTTCTTAATTAAGATGGGCTATCTTACCCCCTCTCTCATGTCCCTACTGTCTTTCATTACCTATCTTGTTTCTCCCTTGTATTTCCTCATTTGCATAATCTGCTGCCATAGTTCTCAACTTTAGTCTTCCTTGTTGACTGTTTCAACGCCTGTCTGTCTATCTATCGTTTATCTGTCTGTCTGTCCGTCTTTGGCCAGCCGGTCTGCTCGCTCCTCACTCGTCCATCTTCTGTCCTACGCTGGCCAAGTGTTCTGTCTGTCTGTCCGTTTTTGGCCAGCCGGTCTGCTCGCTCCTCACTCCTCCATCTTCTGTCCTACGCTGGCCAAGTGTTCTGTCTGTCTGTCCGTTTTTGGCCAGCCGGTCTGCTCGCTCCTCACTCCTCCATCTTCTGTCCTACGCCGGCCAAGTGTCAATCCTTCCTCGCGCCATCGTCACATAGCTCATTCCCCTTAGGCACTTCGGTCTAAGAGATACTACCACATCCCTCACTTCTGGCCGCTGGTGTGTACGACGCCCTCCGCCCCTCCCACTTTTTTTTCACACCCACCCTGCGTGTCCTTCCCTCCTCACCGCTCAGATATCACCCGGGAAGTATGAGATATGATCGATTCCATTACGTCATTGAAGGAGATAAGATAGATAGGTTGGTAGATAGATGGATGGACGGTTTTAGAGGGAGAGAGAGAGAGAGAGAGAGAGAGAGAGAGAGAGAGAGAGAGAGAGAGAGAGAGAGAGAGAGAGAGAGAGAGAGAGAGATCCATGTCTCCCTTTACCTTCTTAAGATACCCAGCTGAAGCTTGCTTGGAAAAGTCTAATTGTTTTCCCCACCTCCCTAACAACCCTCTGGTCTTGCTCTTATTTCCAGTACTGTCTTTCATTCGTAATGATTTACGGCACTCTCGTCTCTCTTGCATCCTGCTGTAGTTACCCCTTTTCCTTCTTCTACGTCTGTCTTTCCTCCCTGACGATATTTCATCAAGGTTTTCTAAAAGTCACACACCCATTTTCGCTTTCCAAACACGCAAGAACGAAGCCGGCTCGTAGCAACGTAGGTCTGTGTTTATGTGTGTGTGTGTGTGTGTGTGTGTGTGTGTGTGTGTGTGTGTGTGTGTGGGTCCGCTTGCCATACTGCTGTTGGCCAGCGCTTCCGCCACGGTAAACACTCGCTTGATACCTCCAAGATTAATTGCCAGGTTAAACAGTAGATGATTGGTGACGTGATGGATGGCGAACGCGATGGGAAATTAATATATTTCGGGAGGAATTTACGGTTTGTGGAATACCGTTGTGAGGAGGCCACGTAGCTCTGTTGGGAAACACTTAACACTGTGGGGGGAAAACCGTCCGTGTATTGGGAAGTGGATCGAGTACGAGGGCTATATCCAAAACTCACTAATTGACATTTATCATTAGAGGGATTTTAGATTTGAGAATGTAAATCTCCATGTGAAAATGAGATATAAATGGTGAATGAGTAGAAATTTCCCCTTAATGTTTTATCAGGTTCTTATCTTCCTCCGCCTTCACTCTGGTCCCAGACGTGCGGGAAGGGAGGGAAGGGGGGGGAGAGGGAGGGAGAGATGTGATGAGAGACGAAACTCATGGGCGAAGCTTGCAAGCTTAACTTTGGGCGTTCCAGTCAAAATGATGGATAGCGAGTGGGAGGAAAACAGGGATAGACCGTAATGAGTGCTGCTTGGGGTTATGGCTGCGCGCGTCCAGGGAGGGGCTGATAGATGGAGAGGACGGCATATAGATGGATAGATAGATAGATAAATAGATAGACAGATAGATAGATTAGCTAGACAGATAGATAGACAGATAGATATGTGGTAGATAGACAAATAGATGCTATATCTATATAGATAGACAATTTCAGAGAGAGAGAGAGAGAGAGAGAGAGAGAGAGAGAGAGAGAGACAGAGAGAGAGAGAGAGAGAGAGAGAGAGAGAGAGAGAGAGAGAGAGAGAGAGAGAGAGAGAGAGAGAGAGAGAGCTGTATGGACCATCTCTAAAGGGCAGGATGAACAGCTGGGTTGCCTGTAGACCCATTTTCTTCACTACCACAGTGGCAGGTCTGCCCAGTCATTGTCTGTTCAGGTGTTGGCAGACGACCATCTCGTCTGCTGGCAGGAGGAAAAGGAAAAACATGTTGAGAGGGCAGGTAAGGGGAACACACCTTGAATTCGGGTGAGAGAGAGAGAGAGAGAGAGAGAGAGAGAGAGAGAGAGAGAGAGAGAGAGAGAGAGAGAGAGAGAGAGAGAGAGAGAGAGAGAGAGAGAGAGAGAGAGAGAGAGAGAGAAGAGCAAGGGTTTTTTCCCCGTGCACTATTTACCATAGGTCTAAGAGGAGGATACGTTAGATGATGACCCAGTTCTGGGAAGTCTTCCACTTCTCCTTCTTTTCTTCTTCTTCTTCTTCTTCTTCTTCTTCTTCTTCTTCTTCTTCTTCTTCTTTTTCTTCCACTTCTTCTTTTTCTCCTTCTTCTTCTGCTGCATGAGGAGGAAGGAGATGGAGTGCAGTATTGACTGTTGACCTAGACGAAAGAGCAGGGGCCAGGGGCCAAACTCGAGTGACGGACTCTATAGAGGGAGAAACACATAGAGTTTACATCTACCTTGTCTCCATTTACTTAGCTTTTCTGTTTCTTATTCATGTATTCATCCTCTTTCTCGATCTGACTCTCTGTCTCTCGCTCGCTTTCCCTATAGTGGGTAGTTTCTCATATACTGTCCCCCACAAACGTATCTGTTCGTCTGTCTATATTTTTTCTTCTTCAGTTATCCAGTCGGCGTATCTACCGGCCAAGATAAGCAATGACGTTATCTTATCTTTGTTTTTCATTGTTATAGTGTCATTGTTAGTGTCAAATATCCGTTGAGATAAGGGAGCCTTTCATGTGTAATGTGCTTCTGGGCGGGAAGAAGACAATCAAGAGAGAGATGCATAATCATACACCTCGGTACAAAAGAATGAATAAGAC
>NC_092242.1:65733519-65741019 GCF_036320965.1 Panulirus ornatus
TTGCGTTCTTTTAGGAAAAGTTCTCGACGACGGGAATTTCCGATCGCTACACTGCCTCCGTCAACGATAGGTCTATAGTGATCTTCGACGTCAGTGAGTGTCCTTAGGATTACAAGACTGGCGAAACCGAAGTCTATATTTGTTTTCCCCATGGAGGCTCATGGAACCATCTTCCACATGGGACTATCAAGTTCTGCAGCGATACCTTGGCATGAAACTGATCCTTGTCAACGACAGTTTGTTTTTTTTTTATTCCAAAATCGTCGATGACCAAATTTGCTTCAGTATGATCTACATCAAGTATTACTACCAGCAGCTCTACATGCACGACACAAAGAGGTCTTGTATTCTAACCAGACGTTGTCTGTTTACGGTGCAGACGAAAGAGATGATACACTGTACCATCATCTGCAGCAACACCAGGGACTTGCAATCCAGCGACCAACTCAAGACTTGTAAACTAACTACAGGAACATGAACAAGAAGAATTTTGCTTTGACCAACAGCCTGAAATGGAACCAAAATCCCTCAGGGTGCTCTAATACACACACACATACACACACACACACACACACACACACACACACACACACACACACACGTATATGTCTAGCAAATGGCGTCCTAGCTTCGTCTCTTCGATGTATATCAACTGACTGTTATATTTCTCTCTTGTGTCTCCCCTAATGATGTGATTATTACACGAAAGTGCACTTGGGAACTTTTCGTATTTCATTTTCACCGTGGACTCATAGGAATATATATATATATATATATATATATATATATATATATATATATATATATATATATATATATATATATATATATATATATATAAGACTGAGGGAATGAAATTCATAGGACTGAGGAGGTTGAGCATGATGTAAAGTGATACAAGGCAGCTCTTCCCCACCCTCGCCTCGTTAAGGCACGTCCCCGTCTATGGATATAGTGTGTTTATATAAGGAATATAGCGAGGACAGCGGAGGGCTCAGGAGGTGGAGGGAGGAGGGGTTGTAAGCTGGACCGTAAAGTGTATGTTTGTATGTATGTATATATGTATGTATCTATGTGCGTATGTATGTATCATCATTATCATTATTATGATTATTGTTATCATTATTATTATCATTAGTATAATAACAGCAATAATAATAATTCTTTCTTTCATACTATTCGCCATTTCCCGAGTTAGCGAGGTAGCGTTAAGAACAGAGGACTGGGCCTTTGAGGGAATATCCTCATCTGGCCCCCTTCTCTGTTCCTTCTTTTGGAAAAAAAAATAATAATAATGATTATTATAATTGTTATTATTTTTATTATCAATATTATTATTATCATTATTATTATCATTATTATTATTATTATCATCATTATTACTATAATTATTAATATCATTATTGTTATCATTATTTTCATTACCAGCATCATTAGGACTATCATTATCAACGTTATCATTATCATCATTATCATTCTTTTTATTTTGGTCATTAATATTCATGAGTATCACTAACCTGTTACCATTGTTATTATCATCATTATCATCATAACTGTCATCAAAATCATTGTTATAGTGATTTAACATCAATACCATTTTCTTTTTTCATTAGGATTAAAGTCATAACTTTAGAAAATGAATGATGGTTCTAAAAAGACAGAGAGACCAGAGTAAAAATGAAAGAAGATGTGAGAGAGAGAGAGAGAGAGAGAGAGAGAGAGAGAGAGAGAGAGAGAGAGAGAGAGAGAGAGAGAGAGAGAGAGAGAGAGAGAGAGAGAGAGAGAGAGAGAGCACAACGTTGTCTATTCGCCTCTCGTCACATGTTCTCTCTTGTTTTTCCTTTCAACCGTTGTTTATTCAGCCCCAGACCCACCAACCCGGTACAGAAGTACGACTATGTATATCCTAACCTAACCTTACTATTCCAAAGCTTAAACCGTCAGCATTTAACTCACTTTGAATATATATATATATATATATATATATATATATATATATATATATATATATATATATATATATATATATATATATTTATCGGATAATAGTAACTGTAGTAATTGTTGTAGTAGTGTCTGTGTGTGTAGTAGTGTCTGTGTGTGTGTGTGTGTGTGTGTGTGTGTGTGTGTGTGTATTGGAGAAAAATGATCTTGTAATTAAAACTGCAGCCAGCCAACATTCTCAAGAGGGGCCATAACAACCGTGGGAAATAATGGGAACCCTCACCTCCTCCTCCTCCGCCTCCTTACCGTAAAGCCCAAGGACAACACACTATGGAGGGCAAATGGCTCTTGGAACCGTTGAGGAATTCTTCGTCTCATGCCATCCACCGACTGAATCTCATCTGGTAGTCTGCCAGACATTTCTAAGACTCACACACACGTTCTTTTTCCCTCCCCTCTCTCTCTTTTTCAGTGATTCCTCTTTCACTCTCTCGTCTTTCTTGTCTTTTTTCTCTCCCTTTCTCTTCCTTTCTTTCTCTCTCTGTTTGACGTTGAAAAAAATAGTCCTCCGCCTCTTGTGTTACATGTCACAACCCAATACGAAAAGTCTTGTACCTACTTTTGTATATGTGTCTGTTCATCTTTCTATGTATCTATGTATCTATACAAATTCCCTTGAACAATTGTCGAAATCAAATCCTACAGAGGTGGACATGACATCTCCAAAGCTATATTCCTAAGGCTAATATGATGATTATTTTTTGGGTCAAAGAAAAAAAGGAAAAACACACTTGGAACAATTTATCTTTTGTATGTACGACTCTGGGTTGACACTCAGGAAGCTACCTTCTCACAAGCCAGTGCTCATTATTCAACCTATTAAGCACCTCTTCTCCATCGCCACGACATCAATTAAAACGATCCTGATGCTGTAACTTTCGCCCAACCAATGTTTCACTGAAATCCTCAAAGGAGCCAACACAATGGAACACACACACACACACACACACACACACACACACACACACACACACACACACACACGCCCACCTCCCCACACCCAACCCTAACAATCTGCTGACTATACCTCTCTGTATTTCAGGCGCCTCCTCTCCTTTCCTCTCCTCCTCCTCCTCCTCTTCCTCAAACCCTTTTTGGGAAGAGAGCGATAATGAGAGAGAGAGAGAGAGAGAGAGAGAGAGAGAGAGAGAGAGAGAGAGAGAGAGAGAGAGAGAGAGAGAGAGAGAGAGAGAGAGAGCACCAACACACACACACACACACACACACACACACACACACACACACACACACACACACACACACACACACACACACACACACACACGATCGCCCGAAATTCCGACGACACAGAACAGCCCCTGTGGATGGGCACCACCCTCCTCCCAGCCACCTCGCCCCTCGTGGGGCCTCCCCATCCTCCAGCAGAGGACGGCTGTCGTTGCCATACCACGCCAGTGTTTTGTTGTTTTCATTGATTAAATTTTGCATTTGGGTCCACTGGCGTTCAATATCGAGGAAGCATTCGGCCATTTCCTGCGAATATTTGAATTTCATGATAGCTTCGTATTTTTTTTTCTCCCCCTTCCTCTTCTTCTTCGTCTTCTTCTTCTTCTTTCCTCCTTCCTTGTGCCTTACGAACGTAAGACTAATAGCTCTCGAGGGTGGTTCTGCGTTCTCACTGCAATGGTTACGAACTGAAGATTTCTGCTGTGGCCGTTAGCCATTTCTCTCTCTCTCTCTCTCTCTCTCTCTCTCTCTCTCTCTCTCTCTCTCTCTCTCTCTCTCTCTCTCGTGTTAAGCCCTACTCGTCGTCAGTTCTAGATTTTTCATTCCATGCGGCAGTTGATAATGCATTGTAGGATAAAGATGGAAAGCTTTTCTTTCTCCATATCAGAAATGAAAGAGAGATAGGAATCTAAAAGGCGAGAAGAAATGAATTATACAGATGAAACATAATAAGGTGTAGGTCATACCAAGATAATGGTAAGTTATTCAGCCATCTTACCTCTGTATATACATAATGAACCATTATTATATAATGGAGAGATGCGAACGCAGTGTTGTAGTTTAGGGTAGTTGACTTGATTAACAATTACGTCTCGGTTGCCGCCGTCGTGTTGACCCGGTTGTAGTTCAGTGTAGGCTGTTACTCGGTTAACAACCATGTCTCGGTTGCCAAAACAGTGTTGACCAGGTTGCAGTTCAGTGTAGGTTGTAACTAGGTTAACAATCACATCTTGGTTGCCTCCGCCGTCGTGTTGACCCGGCCTGCCGTTCCCTCTCCTCTCATCACCACCACCACCACAACCACCACAACCGGTTGTACCATCACCACCACCACAACCACAACCACCACAACCGGTTGTAGCTCAGTGTAGGTTGTTACTCGGTTAACAATCACATCTTGGTTGCCTCCGCCGTCGTGTTGACCCGGCCTGCCGTTCCCTCTCCTCCCATCATCACCACAACCACCATCACCATCCCAGTTCCTCCTTTTGTTCCGTGCTATTATCTATTCCTCTCAGGAAGGTGTTTACACTTGCGTCCCGCCAGTCACTCTTCATTTCCTGCAGGATCCGCAAGACAAGCTCTTTCTTAGCGTCGGAGGTAAATGTATTTCCTCGGAATAAGAAAAAAGAAGAACGGGCGTGGAAATTAGATTTTGTGGGTTGGTTATTTGGACTCTAGACCTTGTCGACTACCAGGGTCATGAAGGTCGACATAGTCGCTCTCTAACTACCAATCGAGTGATCTCGAACACTTAATGGTTTTCAAGATAATTCAAAGGCCTCATATCACGCTCTCACTGTAAACCATAGCCCGTAGAACTACCAGAGCCTCCTCGTTCAAGCATACTATTTCTTACTTGTCTGTGTCAATACGTTAGACCCTTTTTCATCACACTCATCGTTTTCTACTCGATGTATCAAGACGATGAAGGATTATTCAAGACGCCGCATCCAGCCGCGAGGTCGACGGCTTTAAGAAAGGAATAGGAAAAAGTAAAGAGACTTATAAGCCGTTGGACCATCTGCTTGCAGACTCGCAACAAATTGCTTCTGTCAGCAACATTTGCTCATATTTATGCCTCTCCTCAAGCACGTAGTCGCAGCTTGCATTCTTTTCAATCATGCTCGTCTATTTCTTTCTTTTTTTTCTTCTTTCAAACCACAATTTTATAACGATAGTATGAAAGTGTAAATCGTTTGAAACAATTATTACATACACTGCAATTATGTATATTTTATATCTGTATTTCTCTCTATTACTAAATATTTCGTATAATTCATATTATACAGAGGTTTTCTTTTTTTCGTTGGACTGTATCTTCAGGAAGTTATTATGATAACGTAAATCAACTCTAAAGGGACGACATACTGGGACTTAATTAACTCATGACCAGCACATCTATGTATCACACTCACTGACATGCTTAAATGAATTCTATTAGGAATCAATACCAACATATATATATATATTCTTACTTACGTTAACATACGCATTTATATCTGCATAAACAGTGTCAGCACACACACACACACACACACACACACACACATACACACACACACACGTATATATATATATATATATATATATATATATATATATATATATATATATATATATATATATATATATATATATATATATATATATATATATCGATGTTATGTTACTGCATGCTGATGGTTACAGCACACGTGGAAAGCCACAGGCTCTGCAGAGGCTGTGGCTTCATCAGCGCCAGCAAAGGAGTGAAAAAAAAAAAACCTGCCAATGACCTCCTCGCTCCAGATGAATCCTCGCCATCATTTCCCTGCTCATGCGCGGAGCGCACGGAGCCTTTCACCCGCAGTGACCTCATAAAAGTCCACGGTGTCCTGAGCTTCTTTCATCACCGATGATAAACCACATTCTTTCCATAATTTCCAGATATGTAAAAGACCTTGTAAAATCCACCTTGCGGTCACAACCTCCTCCTCTCTCCTCTCCGTCAGAATGGCCTCCTGCAGCAGGATCGGCAGCAAGACCGACTCTCCCTCCTCCTCCAGACATTCCCTGGGTGTGTGTGTGTGTGTGTGTGTGTGTGTGTGTGTGTGTGTGTGTGTGTTTGTGTACAGGTCGTGAACGCGTATTTTCAGCAGAGCCGGAGTCTATAAAGAACTGAAGCTGTCCAAAACATGTGTCGTCTCTCTCTCCGTACTCTTCCAGCGAGGGGGGGAGCTTCTTCTTCCATCTCTTACTACTCCCACGCCCTCCTCAGGGGCTTAAGTGGGGTGGGAGGGGGGGGGAGGGGGGATCTGGCTGTGGGGATTTGTGGATGGTGTGGTGTGTGTAGGTCGGGAGAGGGAGGGAGGTAGGGAGGGAGGTAGGGAGGGAGGGAGGGAGGGAGGGAGGTGCACCTCCCGCACCATTTGGAGGTGGTAGGGGGTGTTTATGATATAAAGGGGTGGTGGGGTAGGGGGTGAGGGGTGTTCCATGTTACGGGGAGCTAGTTCGAGAGAGAGAGAGAGAGAGAGAGAGAGAGAGAGAGAGAGAGAGAGAGAGAGAGAGAGAGAGAGAGAGAGAGAGAGAGAGAGAGAGAGAGAGATAACGACGTTTCTTGAAGGAGCACAAGTGGGGATTCGTAATGAGAAAGAACTGTCGTAAAGTGTGGTGCTACAGGGCGGGTAACGAGAAAGAACAATGGGAGAGTATGTGCTATATGGTGCGCAAGGGGGCGCCGGAACGTCAAAAATAATAGTTGCATATGTGAGGTAAAAAAAAAAAAAAATCTCAAGGGAGTAAAAGTTCTTACTGTGAGGGAAATATGGTTATGGAATGGGAGAACGAGAGGGTTAAAGTGTAAGCAGTGAAGATGGATAGACATCGGTGAGTATAGAGGAAGGGAAAGAGAGGCGTGAACTTGAGATATATGGGAGAGATATATGGGAGAGGGAATGGTAGAAGGGGAGTAGAGTTTTCAAGTGGTGAGGGACCCATGTCAGATGTACGACTATGAGAGTGTATGGGTTTACTTTAAGGGAAAGAGGGAGAGTGAGGGAGAGTTGGGAGAGAGAGAGAGAGAGAGAGAGAGAGAGAGAGAGAGAGAGAGAGAGAGAGAGAGAGAGAGAGAGAGAGAGAGAGAGAGAGAGAGAGAGAGAGAGAGAGAGAGAGAGAGAGAGAGAGAGATGGATGGAAGAGGTTAAAATGTTGTCAAGGTGAAAGACTAGCTGAGTGGAGGACTGCATGGAAGTGTGAGACGGTAGAGGGGTGTGCATGTGTGTGTGTGGACAGGGTAGTGTGTGAGACTGTGGATTGGAGACTGTAATACTGTCTATCTGTCTAACTCTTTGCCTTACACAGACACACACACACACACACACACACACACACACACACACACACACACAATCTTCACTCTGTATCAAGGAATGTAAATCAAAGTCAATATCTATAGAAAAAATTTGATACCAATCATTTTACAAAGTGTACAATACACTTGATTACTTCTGTAAAAAAAAAGAAATGAAAATATAACTCCCTCCATTT
>NC_092242.1:65746019-65813519 GCF_036320965.1 Panulirus ornatus
GAAATTTTTCTAAGAGCTTTTATCTTCTGGATTACCAAGGGAGTCTGGGCGCTAACGCTGTTTGTGGCCACGGGCCAAGAGCCTGCTACAGTTCTGCTTGGCTTGCTTGCTTGTCTGCTGGCCAGGCTTGGCCCGCTAGGCTGGCCAAGGACTCAAGTAAAATATCTGTCATCTATCTATCTATCTATCTATCCATCAATTTTTCTGTTCATCTATCTATCTATCAATTTTTCTGTTTATCTATCTATCTATCTATCTATCTATCTATCTATGGACTCAAGGACAATATCTACCTCTCTGTCTATATATCTATCTATCTATTTACAGACTCAAGTAAATAATATCCATCTATCTGTCTGTCTATCTATCTATCTATCTGTAAATCCCCTCGCCATGATCCACTGAAATAGATATCAAATCTCTCAGATATCATTTCGCACGGCTGCTAAAACTATCCATCAGTGTTAGCTACACACATTCAACCACTAAATGTTAATCTTACAGTCAATAATTATTCCATCATCAAAGACTGTCGTAACTAAGGACTTCTTACATGGCTGTCACGATTGCTCAAATAAAGATAATTACGATGAGAAAGAATAGTATCTAAAACTAAAGAGATGTTTTATATCGTTACCACACATGCTTACATTCAGACATACGGTCGAGGAAAAAGGTTTTAAAAGCCTTTAATATTTCGTCTGAGTTACGACACAGAATAGAATTCCTATATATATATATATAGACTGGGCGGCTCGTAAGGCACGACTGAGAAAAGGATCTCAGAGATTCCCAACAGAATTCAACGAACCATTGGTTATAAATGGCGAGGGAGGGAGGGAGGGAGGGAGAGAGGGAGGGAGGGTGAGAGGTGGTTCTCGTTGAGAGATCAGGTCTAATATCTCTGGCCTTTTTAAGAGAGAGAGAGAGAGAGAGAGAGAGAGAGAGAGAGAGAGAGAGAGAGAGAGAGAGAGAGAGAGAGAGAGAGAGAGAGAGAGAGAGAGAGAGAGAATATATATATATATATATATATATATATATATATATATATATATATATATATATATATATATATATATATATATATATATACTAACTATATGTAAGTTATGTATCTGTACTGAAATATGAATATGTATCTAGTTCTGTGTTTTCCCATTTTACCAGCATCTATCAATCCATCTTCTCTCTCTCTTTGTTATTTCATCATCTTCAAGAAATTCATTTTCTCTCTTCCTTCCACACCTCATTTGCGGCCATCATACCCGCAGTCTGTCTTGATCATCCGCCAAAGTCTGGCCTTAACACAATTAATGACTCGCCGCAGCATCAGTAATATCCTTCTTTATCAAGTTTACCTCACCTTACTTATAGACGGGTTTATAAAACTCCTCAGGTCTCATATAAGTCTTCACATTTTTGGGTATGTATTTTTCTTTCCCCGACATGGACGTCTTTGAAACACACACACACACACACACACACACACACACGGGGAGGGGGGGTGGATGGAGGCGATACATTAAAGAATAAAGTAACGCTTAGATCATTACTTTACTACAAGTGTGTAAAAGTAAAGGAATATAGAGTAGAGGAGGACCAGATGTGATTACATCAAGGCTACAAGGGAGGAATAAATGGTATACGATAATTCATAAATCGAAGAAACATTTTTATCTATTTCATGATAAATTCATGAACGAGATTAATAGATTATGACACACAAAGAAGACATCGTAGCGTAGGCATCGTCTTGTGGATCCTGAAGCGTTGGTGTTATGAGGCAGGGAGAGATGAGGAAAATGATAATGACTTCGATTCATTGGGAATGAGGAAGATTATGAGGGAGGAGGAGTAGGAGCAAGAGGAGGAGGAGGGAGAGGATAGTGAAGTTAATCCATTGGAAATGAGGAAGAAGATGAAGGAGGAGGAGGAGGAGGAAGAGGAAGAGGAGGAGGAAGAAGAAGAACAAGAGGATCATGAGGGAAAGAGAGATCTATATTAAAGGTCATACACCACAGGTCATCCTCATCATTCATACGCTGGGTACACAACATAGAGAATTATTCGATCTCCCCTGTATAGAAAACGGGCTTTTGCCGTGGTAATGAAACGTGGGTGGGTCCCGCCGTAGAGTTTTGCTCGCGCATCGGGGGAATAAAATCCAAACCATTATTTTTCGTTTCGTTATTACTTATGGTGTACCGCTGGGGTGATTAGTGAGTAGGGTTATATAATCTGGTTAGTACTTTTTTTTAAAGTCGTTTGTAGGTCTGGGTAGTATGACATAAGTGTGTTAAGTATTTTGTTGTTAGATATTATAATGCATTGTAGGTATGCGAGTAGATATTTTATTTGTACTTGTATATATATATTGTTTTATCTCTCACCATTAACATCCACTGGACTTTTTTTTTTATCTTTACGAATTTACAACAAATATCATTCGACTTACACAACACTACCTCCCCTCCTCCCATCTTCTAACCCTTTCTACCATACTTTTGTTCCCCCTTTTTTTTTATTTCCTCCTCTCTACTCATTTCCGCTCCCACACGGATATCAATCGCAGTTTTTCTTCTTTCCCATTGCCATTCCACAATTTTGCTGTGCCCTTCCCTCCCCTCCTCCCAACTCTCTCTCTCTCTCTCTCTCTCTCTCTCTCTCTCTCTCTCTCTCTCTCTCTCTCTCTCTCTCTCTCAGTTAGCCACCAGCCCTGGTGGATATAACTCACAATTCACCCCTCACTCGGTTTCCCATTCCAGGCACGCCAGAGACATATAAAGCGTTTGTTGAGCGGGAACCATAGTTAGAGAGAGAGAGAGAGAGAGAGAGAGAGAGAGAGAGAGAGAGAGAGAGAGAGAGAGAGAGAGAGAGAGAGAGAGAGAGAGAGAGAGAGAGAGAGAGCTGAAGTCTGCTGTATCGCCTCCTCTCTCTCTCTCTCTCTCTCTCTCTCTCTCTCTCTCTCTCTCTCTCCCTCCTCACTGTACTATACCACGGAAATCTCCTCTGGGTCGGTCTTGTGGCTCAGTGCAAGTACCTTCCCTGCCTTCCTCCCTCGCGAGCCTCGACGTGCCATTATGTATCTCTCTCTCTCTCCCTGATTGCCGCCATCAAAGCAAGCAGTAAACTACTCAGGGAGAGCTCATTGGCGGTCGGCGTCCTTCCTAGGCCTTTAGGTAATTCCTTAGCGTCATTGTCGTTCTTTTAAAGACCGAGTGTTGCGATCGAGCCCAGATGGGAATGAATTGGCTCTCTGTCTGTCTAGTCAGACGGGGAAAAAAGAGTCGGACAACCACTGACAAACAAAAGTAAACTTGATTTATGTTTACAGTGGACATTTCAGTCACAAACAAAGGTAGAAATCCTGCAGATAGAAATACTGCAGATGTATCTTACCAATTGAAACAGTGACTTGAATTTGTTCCATACTACGAGAAAAATGTCCACACTTAAAGCTACATGTTTCTGCATGCAAAAATCGCAGGGAATTTCACTCTAGGTAGGAAAAAATCGAAGCGAAGCAACAATCAGGAAACGAAAAAAGTAAAGTAATTACTCAGGTATACATTCAAGATACCGTCTACAGTCAATTACCTTTCATTCAAGTGATTACATTTAGAATTTCAGTAAGAACACAGAGAGAGACTCTCTCTCTCTCTCTCTCTCTCTCTCTCTCTCTCTCTCTCTCTCTCCCCCCATGAAGAGAATGACTTTTATTCCAAAGCGGAAGCCGATACATGGGTTGAGGGTTCCTTGCTCATAAATGAGAAATATCGAGAGGGAAGGAATTCGAGAGCTGGGAGGCGGTCATTGCTATGATGGCAATGGCGATGGTTCATAGATTCTTGTCTCCAACACCAAATACTATTATCGTGAATATTCCAGCACTGCTGTCACCCACCCACCACCAAATTTGCTCTCTGTTCGACCATGCAAATCAGTCACCCAATATTCTTGCGCCTCCTGTTGTGTAAGACGAGACGCCTCCACCCCTGGCGATATTCTGATGTCTAGCAACAGCATCCAGGACTCACAACCAAACCAGTTCTGCACAGGTTGACGCTTCCCTTGTAACTACCCTTCTACGAGACCAGGTCTATCCCAGGACCTGAGGTGATTGGCTGCGTCAGTCGCCTTTTAACCTCTCAGGGATCTTCTTTCTACCCTGTCAGGAAGTCACTGATAACAATGATAATGATAACAATAATGATAATGATAATAATAATGATAATAATAGACATACGAATGGTTCAAAGAGAAAGAAAAGCCTGTAATCTTTTCATGTAACTAAGGAGGAGGAAAAATAATGGAAGTCCCACCATTAACGTAATGGGTCAAGTGGCGAAGTGATATGGAAGATTTTAAAAGCTTTAGAAAACGTGATTTTTACAAAAATATGAGAAAAAATGAGAGGATTTTCTCGACCATTAATTGGTTTACTATCATTTATCGTACGGGTTGTGGGTCATATGTCTTCAATATATATATATATATTTTTTTTTTTTCATACCATTCGCTATTTCCCGCGATAGCGAGGTAGCGTTAAGAACAGAGGACTGGGCCTTTGAGGGAATATCCTCACCTGGACCTCTTCTCTGTTACTTCTTTTGGAAAAAAAAAAAAAAAAAAAAAAAAAACGAGAGGGAAGGATTTCCAGCCCCCCGCTCCCTTCCCTTTTAGTCGCCTTCTACGACACGCAGGGAATACGTGGGAAGTATTCTTTCTCCCCTATCCCCAGGGAATATATATATATATATATATATATATATATATATATATATATATATATATCGTTTGTATGTGTTTGTGCTATGCATACACACATGTATATATATATATATATATATATATATATATATATATATATATATATATATATATATATATTCCCCAGGGAATATATATATATATATATATATATATATATATATATATATATATATATATATATATATATATATATATATATATATATCGTTTGTATGTGTTTGTGCTATGCATATACACATGTATATATATATATATATATATATATATATATATATATATATATATATATATATATATATATATATATATATATATATATATATACTTATCTTCTCAATGATATACCCAAGATATTACTTTACTGACGCCCATAAACTTAACCCATTACAATTTTCCCCTACAAAACAGGACACAAATTCTGGCAACACAAATATTGCCGCCTGGAGCAACACACAATAAATAGTCGTTGGCGAATATTGGTGGGTGACTACCTCGACGTTTATCACGCAATATTGGCGATACGTTCGTCCCTGGAACTACCTGAGCTACCTATGTGCCTAGCTTGATGCCATCCAACGCTCCCTCCCGCTCTTGCCTCTCTGCCTCCTTAGTGGCATGGGTAGTACGTGGGAGGGTAGTACGTGGGAAGGTTGTACGTGGGAGTACGTAAGGGAGAGAGAGAGTGGGGGAGTTACGTGGGGGTGTTGCGTCTCCCTGAAGATGTGAATCATCAAAGAAATCGCTCTGGATCTTCGTGTTTCATATTTCCTTGTGGCTATGCCAGCGCCTTCCTGAATCAGGAGTTCTTTCGTGATGTCTCTCTCTCTCTCATTCTCTCTCTCTCTCTCTCTCTCTCTCTCTCTTCTCTCTCTCTCTCTCTCTCTCTCTCTCTCTCTCCTCTCTCTCTCTCTCTCTCTCGCTAATCATTTCACCTCTTCAGTGGTTCTGACCCACTCATCTTATCCTGCAGTTACTCTCAGACCTCTCTCTCTCTCTCTCAACACCCAACTCTGGACCCAACTCTGGACCCAAGACGCACTTAAGAGGAGTAGTAACCCAACCCTCGTCCTCCAGGTTACTGCAGGAAACTCCCTCCCCGAGGTATTCCCCCGCTGGCCGCGGCCTTCTGTGCCTGACGGAGGAGAGGAACACCACTGTGGAGGTAGAAGATCATAAGTGATATTGATCCTAGTTAGTAACTCTGTCATCCAACCCTACCAACCCCACCAACCATTCCTCCCCCTCACTCCTACCAAATTCCCTGCGAAAGAGAGTTTATATATATATATATATATATATATATATATATATATATATATATATATATATATAAATATATATATACACACACGAGCCCTGATCTCTTGTGCCTAGTTAGCCATTTAAGTCTTTGATATGCCTTCGTGTCTCAGTTCTTCTTGGGTTATGTAATTACTCAAGTCCTTTCATACTACTTCTGGGGCTCTGACTAATGTTCCTTTGATGCTATACACTTTTACAGAGAGAGAGAGAGAGACATAGCCCCAACCCACCCACCCCATGTCTCCTTGCTTTTGTATTTGTATTTTCAACGTTTATACTATTGAGTTTTTTCTTTTTATCTTTTTTTGTCATCCGTTTTTGCGTTGTCTTTGGCTGTGTCAGCAATGGGTTCGGTCGCTCTGTTGATCCGGGTTTCGCTTATCTTGCGTTCGTCGGTTAGTTTTTTTTTTTTCCTTGTGATGTTCCTTTGTTTCATTGCTTACGTTGCTTTCTTCGTCGTGACAATATTTCTTTTTCTTCTCGTGTCTTCCTCGATTGTTTACATGTAATTTCAGACGTGGGAGTGGGTCTCTGCATTTTGTGAATTTGATTTTATCCTTCGTGATATGTGGTTCCTTAATGCAACATGTGTGATAGAAGGATGATGAAATGGTTCTACTCTCATTTGACAGAAAGATGAGAATTTCCTTCTACTCTCATTTGATAGAAAGATGAGAATTTCCTTCTACTCTCATGTGATAGAAAGATGAGGATTTTCTTCTACTCTCATGCGATAGAAAGATGAGAATTTCCTTCTACTCTCATGTGATAGAAAGATGAGGATTTTCTTCTACTCTCATGTGATAGAGAGATGATTAATTCCTTGTACTCTCATGTGATAGAACATTTTCAACCGTGTTGAACCCAAACTCACTGTCTCTGTTACTTCAGGGCTGGAGGACTAACTACACCACTCGACTTTAAACACGTTGGTCGAAGCTTCTTGTGCCAATAGGAGCTGTACTTGCTTGCAACAGGCGTCCAGATTTCAATCAAGATACGCTATCGGCTCCACTTCACCCGAGAGATGCGCGTGGAGCTATCTCAACTATGGTACCGAACTTCGATTATCTGTCTCTCGCAGCGATCGAACCCCATCCAAGCGTCGGGCTAATAAAAGGTTTGTAATACTAGATTCTTTTTTAGGGGGTTGGGGGCATTTTTAGGGGGTTGGGGGCATTTTTGAAATCATTTTTTCGTGTTCTTGAATAGATGATATTCGTAAAAGATAGAGCCAGACAGTGGATGAGAATTGATTCACTCATAGTTAGATATTTGTAAGAAATCGAATCATGTAATCAGTGAGTGGTATGGAAGCCGTGTTCACTACAGTCTTACCCTCGAAGTATTGAGGACTACAGCTTTAAAGACCCATTTAACATTTTCTCTTCCCCCGCATCACACACACACACACACATGTATATACATGCCCCATCCTGTTTCACTGGAGTCGAATTCCCACGCTTCAAACACCTTTTTTTTTGTTTTTCTTTTTCCAGAAAAAAAAAACGAATCTCATTAACTTACATGGCTCATGAAGGCGGACAAGCGAGTGTAAACTTAAATACCCAATAGCGAGGATTTACCTGGGAGGGGGGGTGGGGGATTAACGCCACGAAAATGCAAGCAAGAGAACGAAGAGGCTGTGTGGTGGTTACATTTTTCTTAGGTATGATATCTCCACTGGAGCTGTGCTACATCATGCGTCAGTCAGCGACGTCTCTCCTGTATCATACGTCAGTCAGCGACGTTTCTGTTATATTATACGTCAGTCAGCGACGTCTGTCCTATATCATACGTCAGCCAGCTAGCGACGTCTCTCCTTATCATACGTCAGTCAGCGACGTCTCTTCTATATCATACGTCAGTCAACGACATTCGGGAATCTATGAATATAGGATGATGTTTATCACACACACACACACACACACACACACACACACACACACACACACGACACTATTAACAATATAAAGACCGTTTTAATTGTGAATATCATTTTCTTTATGAACCATATTAACAAATTATCACTAGTTCATATCATGAAGATGTGGCGACCCTGTCAGACGAATGCACGACCCTTGAAGACGAGGGTACAACCCTGGACGACTACGGTACGACTCGTGGGTACGAATGGCGTGGCCCTTTAACCTGGCGTCAGGGTCAGACGCCACGACAGGTCACCCAGAGAGTCGTGTTCAAGGGTCGTGCACTTGTGCTGAAAAGGAGCCGAAGTGTCTATGCCCAAGAGCCTCATCGTTGAACTCAGAGGAGGTCGTGCGAGGTCGTCCCGTCGTGGTCAAGAGGCGTATTGTTGCCTTTGAATAAGGGAATGGAATCATGGTACGAGACGACCCTATATTTGACACTAAAAAGAATTCTAAAAACAAGGTAATTCAGGGGTAAGATTATTAGCCTTAAGTCACAGAAGCCAATTACATTAAATCAGAGCCAGAATCACTTCCCTAACATGGGATCACGAGACTTATGGAGGATCAGATGTGAGATTAGCCTTATTGAAGACGGGATTAAGTGTCTTTGAGTGTAAGGTTAAAGGTTTAGTCTATGACGTATTACCCAGCGAGCTTTACAATTGGTAGTATCGTAGGGTCATATAAAGCCTTGAGCTCAGGGGTACGTATAGATGGTCAAAGTTCACTATAGAACCTATGATATAAGGCTGTGATAAAGCTATAGTGCTAAACTACCATTATAGAAAGCGTAATTATCATGTGGTATCAACGTCTGGTCTTGTTACCGCTTGTTTATGGAATAATTGAAAAATGATCATAAGACTGAAAGTCATATCATATGATATACTCAAACGAGCAGTCACAACATCCGAGAATAAAACACTTAATGTTGGTTGATACTATAATCATGCTGTGGGCTGTATAATTCTAAATTATTTGACATCCATTGTCTTCCTGTTCTGTCTAATAATTTTCCAGGTGGGGGAACTCCCAGGGAAGAGCCTGTAATGCATTCGATACACATTCATGTATACATGGGGAATGGTGGGTGGAAATGTGATTTGTACTTTGATATCCTGTACCCGTTCTCTCTCTCTCTCTCTCTCTCTCTCTCTCTCTCTCTCTCTCTCTCTCTCTCTCTCTCTCTCTCTCGCTCTTGAAGGATGTTATTACCGACCTCCTCCTGCATATGACCCACTCAAAGACCATCAGGTCTTCTATTATCTGTCGTGGCCTTTAACTCTTCTCCAGCAATAACCATCATCGTGTTCCATAAGGTCTTCTGTTATCTGTCTCTCCCACGTACCTCGATTTTTTTTCCCTAGGGAGGAAAAGACGTCATGGGGCAAAGGGGAACCATGCCAAAGAGAAAGTCTCTCTCTGATTTGTTTGATCGTCTCTCAGATCTTAGTCCCACTGCGATACAAATTATCCTATAACGTAAATGTCCTGGTAAAGAAACAAAAAAAGAGAATATCCCTCACCTCGAAAATTTACTGGCTCATATAACTAAACCCTGTGGCTATATACGCCTCTTCAAAGCCTAGGGTAGAAAATAAAGATAGATAGATAAGTAGACAGATAGATAGATAGATAGAGATAGATAGATAGATAGATAGATAGATAGAGATAGATAGATAGATAGATAGATAGATAGAGATAGATAGAGAGAGAGATAGATAGATAGATAGATAGATAGATAGATAGAGAGAGAGAGAGAGAGAGAGAGAGAGAGAGAGAGAGAGAGAGAGAGAGAGAGAGAGAGAGAGAGAGAGAGAGAGAGAGAGAGAGAGAGAGAGAGAGAGAGAGAGAGAGAGAGGAAAAGCTTAGAGGTGTGGCCGCCGTAAACATCAGTGAACCGCGGTTGACTCTGGTATTATAGGGATGAGAAGAATCTTAGATATGGGGAGGCTCACGTAAACATCTTTTTTTGGGGAGCTGAGTTTCGATCCCTCTGGTTCACGTCATTTGCTTACAGGGGGTCGGAATCATCTTGATCCTTCCGTAAGGAGCTTTTTTCCTCCCGTGGAAAACATGTGAGATGGAGGATGGTGAGTGGGTGGATGGAGGGTGGTGGGGTTTTGATAGATGTACGATATTCTGTTGGTCTGTTGATGTATGGGATGTTTGGAGTGGTGGGGTTAGGCTGGGGTGGGGATGGTGGGTGGGATTGGGATTTCGAGGACGAAGGGGATATAAAGGGGACATGTTAGTTGTAGATGATGTTACTGTTTGTTTCACCTGCTATAGTCGTGGTATATTTATGTGGCCATACGGTTACTACTTATATTCTCGCCAGTAGTTGTAGTAGTAGTAGTAGTAGTAGTAGTAGTAGTAGTAGTAGTAGTAGTAGTAGTAGTAGTAGTAGTAGTAGTACATCTAATAGCGGTAATGTAGCAGTGATAGTAGTAGTAGTAGTAGTAGTAGTAGTAGTAGTAGTAGTAGTAGTAGTAGTAGTAGTAGTAGTAGTAGTAGTAGTACATCTAATAGCGGTAATGTACCAGTGATAGTAGTAGTAGTAGTAGTAGTAGTAGAAGCAATGGTGATATTATCATAATTACTACTACTATTACTGCTGCTATGACAACTACTGATAGAAGTAAATAGAAGTAAAACTACACGCAGTTGTAATGAACCAATGGCTATATTTGCTGCAAAGTATCAGCAACACTCATGCCTCACTGCTACAAGATGGGAGACACGGCTATAAATCAGGGTCAGAGTGCAAATGGGTTTTAGATCAACATGTTGAAGCTATTTCACAGTCATTTTATCTTTCTCATGGGGCCACTCTAGACAAAGATTAGACGATAATATACGTAGGTGTTGTGATGGTGTAACTTATGAGTGGAAATAAAAGAGTGGCGTGTCTTTTGTCTTGATGGAATAGGTTAAGAAGACCCCGATCTCTCTCTCTCTCTCTCTCTCTCTCTCTCTCTCTCTCTCTCTCTCTCTCTCTCTCTCTCTCTCTCTCTGCCTATCTATTTATCTATCTATATCGATCCCTTCCTCTGTTTCACGGTATCACATTGAGCTCTTTTTTCTCCCCCCTTCATCTATTACCCTCTCTCTCTCTCTCTCTCTCTCTCTCTCTCTCTCTCTCTCTCTCTCTCTCTCTCTCTCTCTCTCTCTCTCTCTCTCTCTCCGCCCTTCAAAAGGAAAAAAAAATCTCGCGGAGGCTGATTAAGCTGTGTTGTATATTCGAGAAAGTTTAATGATATGCATAACTTTAAATGAGTTTAAGGACTTTGTCGTACCGAGAGCATTAATCATGGTCTGGTGTACCAGTGATATTGAATCCTCGTGTGATGTTGAGGCATTATTCGAGGCATTGTTCGAGGCAGTGTTCGAGGCATTGTTCGAGGCAGTGTTCGAGGCAGTGTTCGAGGCATTGTTCGAGGCATTGTTCGAGGCAGTGTTCGAGGCATTGTTCGAGGCATTGCTCGAGGCATTGCTAGAGGCATTGTTCGAGGCATTGCTTGAGGCATTGCTCCTACTCTGACACCCGACGTTTGTGTTCTTAAACTGAATCTTCTTATTCATGTCAGGTGATTTCAGGTAAAATGATTCATAGAGTGAGTCTTTAACCTAAAGATGATTATGCATAGTTATGTCATTATGCATAGTTATGTCATTATGCATAGTTATGTCATTAAGGTTGACGTCGGGGTAAACAGAGTGGAAAATTATGTTACGTGGATTATTGAGAATCAAACCAATAAGGGATATTCTATAGTTTTTTTTTTAATGTTGTGGTCATTTGAAACATTACTCTCGCCATTTCATTTTTTTCTTTGGATTCTTAAAATACATTTTTCTTGTAGATTTTCAAATTAGAATTCTTTTGATGTTTTGTGAGATTTTTCCCAGAACAGAGGGTACCAGCGGAAGGGTTTACTTGTTGGTATTCAAATCATCGTGATTTCAGGGGAAGATGCATTAGACAGATCGCAATAGACACACACACACACACACACACACACACACACACACACACACACACACACACACACACACACACACACACACACACACACACATACACATACAACTGGTTCATTGCCCTCTACACAAAACACGTAGACTATGTGCAGGCACGAGAGGAAAAAAAAAGATAAAAAAAAATATAGTGTTTTTTTTCACAGTGGATTCATTGGCGCCCATGGAACTGTTCAGTGAGGTGTGAGTGCGTTATGAGATATCTAGAATGAGTGACAACGACATGGTGGGAGAGAGAGAGAGAGTGAGTGAGTGAAGGGTAGACGCACGGGAGAGGTAGCGGAGTGAAAGAGATTGACAATAGACTGACACGAATTTACGGAATAAATGGGAAGAGAGATTTTCTAATTTTTTGGGGGGGGGGGGTGGGGCGCAGTGAACAGCATACGAATGACAGAGACAAAGGGGTGGTTAATTTTTATGAGGCGTAGGAGGAAATGGGAGACAAAAATATCGTGATACACTAATCAAAAACCTCATTGATAATTAGGGTATTGTAAAATACGTGTTAATGAAGAAGGCCAAGTTCTTGTCGTCTATGCTCCTTACAGACGAGTCAGAGGAAAGAAGAAGAGGATGAGGAGGAAGAAGAAGAAAATGAAGAAGAAGGAGACTGAGAGAAAAATAAATGTTTTTAGTGTGAGTTGAAATTTTGGTGGGGGATCAGCGGAGCGTGAAGAGGTGATAGTGTTGGGGTGTGTGTGGGAGGGAGGGAGGAGGGACCTAAATTGTTAAGGTTGGTGTGAGTTATAGGAATGAACCCATCACACAGGGCTGGGGAGGCCTTCACACACACACACACACACACACACACACACACACACACACACACACACACACACACACACATGGCAATGGACAGAGAACACCTGAAGCTGTGTGTTGTATTTATTTGGCATCACAGACAAGTTTAGTTCAGGCGCGACATCAACCCTTTTGTTTCACGTTTGACAGATGGGAGAAAAAACAATTGAAGAAAATGATGAATAAAAGGAATCATTAAACAAAGTCTTGGGCATGTGATGCCTCAAGGGGACAATACGAACCAGAGAGGCTGTTCATGAAATAAGAACAATTGGAGAAACACAATAATGGGGCTCAAGTATAGAGAGGGGATGAGGAAGAAAATGTGAGAAGGAAGCATGAGAAATAGTGAACGAAGGAACAAATAAGGAACTAGAAGGTGCACTGGGAAGGTGAGAAATGATAGAAATAGAGAGAGAGAGAGAGAGAGAGAGAGAGAGAGAGAGAGAGAGAGAGAGAGAGAGAGAGAGAGAGAGAGAGAGAGAGAGAGAGAGAGAGGATCATGTGTGGGATGATGGGAATATACGATAAGCAGAGACTATGATGATTCAGAAACTCTGTTACTCTGTTGACAATCGCCAATCGTCCCTGGAAACGTTAGGACAGCTGACGGAATCCAGCATGGCTGGTACGAAAGTCACACCCAGACTTGAACGAAAAAAATAAACACACACACACACACACACACACACACACAAAAAAAAAGTATTGACGCACGAGAAAATGTTCGAGAATGAAAAATGAATTCAGCATTCGTGGATTCAAGAAGAGAAAGAGAATAGGCACCGTGCAGAACAGAGTGAACATTTTGGAAATAGCTGTGTACCTTAGGCATCAATCAATATCATCTGTTGTGAAGAGGATTGAACATAGAGACACGAGTGTGTCTAGCTTTGGCTGAAAGGCTGTTGCTTCAGGGGTTGAATGACCGTGAGCGCTGAAGGCAGATATGTATTGTGCCATTAGAGCATGTCAAATGTTTTTGGCAAAGGTGGTAATATGAGGAATGATTGGAGTGTCTACTGAAGAGATCTGATCACATACAATACACACACTCAGTAATAGCTGTATATATTTCATCTCTCACAACCATAATAAGTCTCGGAAGGTTCGTTACTCCTCTGAATATCTAATCTCTTTTCCTTTATTGTAGTAAGAGAATTGGATTCAATTCTTTAGAGAGAAAAGGTTTAAAGTGAATACGTGTAAAAATCGAAGCTATTTTTTTTACGTGACGCCAATGTAGACTATGGATGGATGAGCTTCGAATGGTAAACAGAAAAATGATCAAGTGTCTGGACAGTATTTTCAGGAAGAAAGTGGGGAGGGTGGACCAAGGGGGGGCCATTCGAGAATGAAAATGGACGCTGGAAAAGTTGATAGGGCGCTGGTAGGAATAAACGCCATCTCCCATGTCTAGAAAAGGCGGCGGATGGAACGAGTTCCCGGATGCTGGCTGTTGGAATATGCAGCAGATTGGTGATGGTCGATATGGAATGAGTGAGCAGGGAGTTGCGTAATCGGGTTAGTTGATCAGATTAGAGAATGATGAATTTGACGAGGGAAAAGATATCTACGTAAAGAAAAGGTAGATGGAGTGAAGATGGCCGTGGGCCGGGATGAGATGAAATTGTTGATATGAAGATGATGGGAGGTAAAGGGGAGACTTTAAACAAGAATAAAGCATGTGAGGGAATGAGGGAACAAACTAAGCATTTCCTGGTTAGTGTGTCTAACTCACTGATGGTGTGGTATAGTGACTGGGTTGTGTGGAATGACGGGATTACGCTGGTGAGGTGGTGCACGTCCCTGATTCTTGGATATCTGGTGACTGAGCTGTTTCCAAGGTCAATACTGGTGAGATGGGGCGAGTCTGAGTTGTGTGTGGGTTTTGGTGATGTACGGTCAACAGACTGCCAGTTGCCAGAGAGTCATGGAGTGGAAAGGACTTGAGATTTGGTGAGGTGTGGTGGCATATATATATATATATCTAGCGAAGGACCCGTTCTATGAGCCAGCTTGGGTGAACAGGAGATGATATCAGTACGAATTCAGGCAAAGTCAGCATCTGAGATCACCCAACTCGAGAAAGATCAACTAGAAAATGTTAGAAACCTTATTTTCTATTCATTCCTCTGCACTTACATGCGTACATACACACACACACGGGGCTACACGACTGTAAGAAACTCCCTCTACACACACACACACACACACACACACACACACACACACACACACACACACACAGACACACGTACGTATATACATATCATCTCTTTCTTTATCTCTGAAATACCAGGTCGTGTGGCGATAAGGATAACAAGGACAGATCATGCCACTTCATCACCTCCAATAGCTGAATGCTATCTAGCACTAAGATCAATACATGTATACAAGATCCCATTCCATAAGGTGTAGCCCCCGTCTTTTTGTTCTACTAACAAAGGTTTTCAACCGTGGCTACATGCAAAATTAGTATCTCCTCCAACTAAACAATGACTAAATGTATTCACCACACATTCATTAAGGAACATAAGATCTTCATTCGCACATTCATGTCTCCAGTGTAGAAGTACACTCAAAGCTATCAAATCAAATGAGATAAGAATAAGTGTCTTATAAGCTCTCAAACAAAGAAAAGGAAAAAAAAAAAATATGAAGATATACGAAAAGCTTTTCCCTTCCTTCGAGAGGCAGGGTCCTTGAGGGGACAACCACCGACCATTTTCTCTCCCCAGAAAAAAAAAAAAAAAGCGACCCAATTTTGCTGCGATAAGCTATAGTTATTGAGTCACTAAAGTTCTCCGTGCCATAATGGAGACACGGAGGGAACCAAGCTTTTAAATTCCAATTCGGGTGGCAGCGTCATAGACATTCAGCAGAGATAAATAACATTTTTAGCACCAGGAATATGTAGATAGAAAAATGTGGGAGGGTTATCAGGATTTATCTTTTGGAGGTGCACCACGCTGGCAGGAAGAGTATCATTGTACAGACACTGTAGTAATAACAACTGCCGAGTGATGATGATAAAGTAACAGTTACAGCAGTAACGTCAGGGAAACAGAATAAGTAACAGTTACGAAAAAAGGAAAAGCAGTGCCCCGCCCCCCCACTACAACCATCTGTAACCATTCTCACAACCCCATCTACAACAGTACCAGCCAACACGTCAACCATCTGCTACCATTCTCACAACCCTATCTACAACGGTACCACCCAACCACTACAACCATATACAACCACTCTCACAACCCCACCAACAACAGTAAGAATACACTCTGCACCTCAGGCATGTGCTATGGTCTCCTTCCCCCTTGGAGTGAGTGATGTCCCGCCTCTTTCCAGCAATTTTTCTCCACGAACGAAATCGACATTTCCATTTTCTTCGCTCCCATTATCGAGCCGATGGCATATGAAGTACGAGACTACACCTCTGGGGCATCAAGGGAGTATTGTAGTAGCCTGAGTCACTGTGTAGGGTAAAGGGGTAGAGGATGGAAGGGAGTGGAGGCTGCTGATAGTGAGGAAATGTGTGTGTGTGTGTGTGTGTGTGTGTGTGTGTGTGTGTGTGTGTGTGTGTGTGGAGTGAGGGAAGGACAAATGAGATGCAGTTGTTGAAATGTCTTCAGTATGGATCTTGTATCTTGGGTATGAGGAGTGTCGCTGATATGCTGGCGTCTAATATTCGTTTTCTCGTCTGCTTCACAACTGCAGCGTTTTTCTGAACCATGAACACAGACACACACATAGACACAGACAGACAGACAGACAGACAGACACACACACACACACACACACACACACACACACACACACTCTCATAAACCATTCAGCCACACTTGTTGGAATTTCAAGCACCCGGGCCACCTCGATCTGTAATTGGTTATGTGGCAGATAAAGCGAAGGATATGTAACTGCCTGACGGTAGTTATTGAAATTCCAAGGATGACGGCCCAGGGCATTGGCTGACGAGTACCATTCCACGTCACGTCACCCACCTTGTTCCACGGGTTGTAATTAGTAGAATTACTGTGCATATAACCGGAATGTCAGCTGACGTTTTTAAATATAATCCAGATATTTTGTTCAAGGAATTATTAAATAGACAAATGAGAATATATATATATATATATATATATATATATATATATATATATATATATATATATATATATATATATATATATTTTGTTTTTTTTTCATACTATTCGCCATTTCCCGCGTTAGCGAGGTAGCTTTAGGAACAGAGGACTGAGCGTTTGAGGGAAATCCCCACTTGGCCCCCTTCTCTGTTCCTTTCTTTGGAAAATCAAAAATGAGAGGGGAGGATTTCCAGCCCCCTGCTCCCTTCCCTTTTAGTCGCCTACTACGACACGCAGGGAAAACGTGGGAAGTATTCTTTCTCCCCTATCCCCAGGGATAATCATATATATATATATATATATATATATATATATATATATATATATATATATATATATATATATATATAGATATATATATAAGCTTCAGAACCATGTATCATCACTCAGGGACTATCATTACTCGTCATTATGGTACAAGAGGAAAATAAAAATGCAATACACAAGGTTGCATCACAAGCTGGTGTGTACACTCGCAAGCCACGAGAACCACTTTGCATGCAGAGGTCGACAGACAGCCAGAGGCGGGAGGAGCTGTGCAACAGCCCCATCAGAGTCGTACTTGTACATGACACACGTCTGGGTAAAGAACATACACACTCAGACGACCAACGGGGAGCCAAGCCACACCTCACCAACACATGGAAAGTGAAATGATTTTTACTTTGTTGATAATTCAGTAAAGACTTTAATAGCAAAAAACATCATATACACAACCTTCCTCCCTTCTCTCCTCTCTCTCTCCTCTTCCTCCCAATATATATATATACATCCATGAATGTGTTTGAAAAAAAAAAAAAAAGAAACTTTGAAACAAGACAAAGGCATTTCTGGTTTAGACGTCCAGGCTCCTGATGTCCCTTCGATATTTTGCCGAAGAGAAGCGGATGAATAATACAGTGGCATCCACCAGTCTGCGTTGTGTGGCGGACGGGCAGGACCTGGAGAGAGAGAAGAGAGAGAGAGAGAGAGAGAGAGAGAGAGGAGAGAGAGAGAGAGAGAGAGAGAGAGAGAGAGAGAGAGAGAGAGAGAGAGAGAGAGAGAAGAGAGAGAGAGAGAGAGAGAGAGAGAGAGAGAGAGAGAGAGAGAGAGAGAGAGAGAGAGAGAGAGAGAGAGAGAGAGAGAGAGAGAGAGAGAGAGAGAGAGAGAGAGAGAGAGAGAGAGAGAGAGAGAGAGAGAGAGAGAGAGAGAGAGAGAGAGAGAGAGAGAGAGAGAGAGAGAGAGAGAGAGAGAGAGAGAGAGAGAGAGAGAGAGAGAGAGAGAGAGAGAGAGAGAGAGAGAGAGAGAGAGAGAGAGAGAGAGAGAGAGAGAGAGAGAGAGAGGAGAGAGAGAGAGAGAGAGAGAGAGAGAGAGAGAGAGAGAGAGAGAGAGAGAGAGAGAGAGAGAGAGAGAGAGAGAGAGAGAGAGAGAGAGAGAGAGAGAGAGAGAGGTGGGAGGAGAAAAAAGAGGTGGACGGAAGTAGTAGTAGCACTAGTAGTAAACAGAGGAGGAAGAGAGAAGAGGAGCAAAACACACGAGACCACCTCACAATTTGGCATAGTTGTTGACGCAAAAGGGAGAGAGAGGGAGAGCGACTTGAACCCCTCTCCATTCCCACTAGATTAAGGTGCTTCTGCCAATGAATGGCTCACGCATGATTATCCATTTGATGACCATAATTACACAAAGGGGCGATGGCAACGAGGGGACGGATGATTACTTGCGTTAAAGGAATTCCGTGATATTCCTGATGGTGCTACGAGGCTCCATCTGTAAGTGATTACAGCTCGTGCAATAACACATTTTGCCCAAGGCCCTGATGTCGTCGGCTGACACGAGAGAAACAGAGGGAGTTCCCTGAGGTTCGTGTGTGCCTACGTATCACGTAATCTTGAGAAATGTAAGAGAAAAAAATTATGAAATGTTTCTTTCCACCCGAGTGTTTGTGTGTGTGTGTGTGTGTGTGTGTGTGTGTGTTACCTGTGGGGAGAGACGCTTCCTCTGAAGGAGGGGGTTGAAGGAATAACATAAAGGCATATCTAGTAATGAGTTACGGAAGGGGCTTCAAGCCCCTCAGCTCTTTGCCTTGCTGATCAAAATTGAATTCCAGGTTTAATGAGCCTTTCTTTTATACTCTCCTTTTTTTTTCTTTTTTTTTTCAATTCTCGTTTCCGAGTAACAACTTATGAAATACCAACATGTTTCCACCGTCAGATATGCAAATTCGCAACTTTGGTCGGATAAAATATCATGATTAGATAAGCCAGGCTAATGGCTCTACGTCGTCCTCGAAGTTGACCTCGACCGTGCTTAAAAGGGTTTAATTCGTCGCTTCAAAAATCATCTAGAGATTCACACACACACACACACACACACACACACACACACACACACACACACACACACACACTCATATATATATATTCTTTCTTTTCTTTCAAACTATTCGCCATTTCCCGCATTAGCGAGGTAGCGTTAAGAACAGAGGACTGGGCCTTTGAGGGAATACCCTCACCTGGCCCAATTCTCTGTTCCTTCTTTTGGAAAAAAAAAAAAAAAAAAAAAAAAAAATATATATATATATATATATATATATATATATATATATATTTTTCTTTTCTTTTAAACTATTCGCCATTTCCCGCGTTAGCGAGGTAGCATTAAGAACAGAGGACTGGGCCTTTGAGGGAATACCCTCACCTGGCCCAATTCTCTGTTCCTTCTTTTGGAAAATTAAAAAAAAAAAAAAAAAAAAAAAAAAAAAAAAAAAAAAACCGAAAGGGGAGGATTTCCAGCCCCCCGCTCCCTCCCCTTTTAGTCGCCTTCTACGACACGCAGGGAATACGTGGGAAGTATTCTTAATCCCCTATCCCCAGGGATAATATATATATATATATATTAGAAATATCTTTATTTTCTTAATGGGTGGGGATAATGAATGTAGATTGGATGCCCTTGATTTTCTCGACTGTCTCTATTCCAAAGGCTCCCTCGTGACCAACATGTTTGACAATTTCTTTCCTTGACAGAATAGAAATGGCCGTATTATTTCTAAGTATCCAGCTGACGCGTCAGATGCCCTCGCTGGTCGTGATGCCAACCTCATCTTAAATGCTGGAGAGGAAAAAAAAAAAGAGTCATAAAGGGGATACAGACTTGCTCATCCCACAGACGATCAACTCTAGTGCAGATAATGTTCTTTCTCTCGTTCATTGTATAACTGTTTTGAACCAAACGTTATCATATGAACCTCAACCTTTAAGTCTCTTGTTGAAGATGATTTCAAAAGAATTTCGTCCTTTCTGTTATCATGAGGCTTTACGTTATCTACGGTTGGGTCGTATTAAGATGACTGCCTTCTTGTTTGCAATGTTGTAATGCATTGAGCTTCTAAAATACCGAGTGGAACGAGAATACAAGAAATTCCAACGAATAAAACTTTCATTGGAGATATTGAGTTCATAACACTGTGATATCTTACACACACACACACACACACACACACACACACACACACACACACACACACACACACACACACACAGCAATGATCCATCGAAAAACAAATGGCTAATCTTACTTCACTTTTCAGAAATGATGATACAGAGGAAGATGACGTCCAGCCTCCCTTCTTAGCTGCCTTCCACAAACACGAGATACGTTCGTAGTTCACACCCTCTCTGCCCCTTTGCTCCCAGGGCTATCATGTGTGTGTTTAGTCGCTCTGTCGCCATCCATACAAGCTGCTATACACCGCTGTGTTGGCGTCCTAACTCCCATCTACACTCACATACACACCAAGCCGGCGTCGTATAAATTACAGCCCAAACTGCCGTGCATAAGTGCCTGATGTCACATAGATCGTACACACGTGACTGTTCGGTCGAGGCGCTCGCTTTCCAAGACATTATCGAGTAATTTAGCTGTCTGGTTATTTAAAGGGCCCTTCCCATTAATGTCAGATGGCTACGTGGTGTGGTAATGGACGAGCCCAATATAACCAGTTTCAGCTGTTGGGGAAACGCGAGGGGGGGGAAGGGAAGGAAGGGAAGGGTTGTGACCTTGCTGTATCTATCTGTTGGACGTTCAACGTCGTCTGCAAAGGCCCCGCGAAGAGCGAGTCTCGATAGACAAGAACGACAACCCCGTGATAGATGATCAGGAAAGGTTCTTCCTTGGAGCAATTGAAGGATGTGTGAGTGGAGGGAGACTGAACGTTATCATTTGCCATGCCTCGAGAAGATGGTATATTTTCTGTTTCTTTCGCTTCGAAGGGCAACAGAAAGCGCCACAGATGAAGGTGAGAGGATTGCCATCACAAAGAGACTACCTCAGTAGGAGGAGGAGGAGGAGGACTCCAACTACGTCAGGAGACTTCCTCTTGCCACAGGTTACTGAGGGAGAAACTGCAGTCGTGGTGCAGGATATCCCCCCCACCCGCTCTCTCTCTCTCTCTCTCTCTCTCTCTCTCTCTCTCTCTCTCTCTCTCTCTCTCTCTCTCTCTCTCCTGTGAGGACCGACAGGGGCGCGTGGAGGGGGAGGAGAAGGAGCCGCTCCTGTGATCATGCGAGCGGAAAATCCCCTTGAAAGAGGTATTCTACCCAGTTGCTTAGAAGGTCTCTCGGCTTTGACGTCCATTCTAATACCTTTGGGTGGTGGTACGTCGGGGATCCATCCGTCATTTCGTCTCCTGGCTGATCACTGGCCTCATTACCCAGCTGGAGGGAGCGAGCTGTTCCCTTGCTCATGCTTTCCCTAATTACCAACACTTCTATATCGTCCCCCATCCCTCTCCCCACGCGCCTCTAACTTAATACGTTCGAAAGGCAAATTCAGTGACTAGAAAGGGTCGTCATGAATGGAAAGTGATAGAGGTATATCTATACAGTCTCCCCCAAAAATGGTCTGAAATCAATAAATGAATAAATCATTTAGATATGGTGAACTCTATAGCTTCACTGGCTGTAAGATGTAGTTCCCACAAATTGTCTTAAGAGAGAAATTTCACCGTGAAAAATAATCTATTAATTTCCAGTCCAGAGAGTATTTCTAAGTCTGGCTGAGCTGAGCCATTTTACCCCATACTTAATTATTATTCTCTCCCGGTCAAACACGGTCCTAAGAATCCAGCCCTCATCACGAAGTCTTCCTTCCCCTCCCCGCCAGTATTTCCCCTCTGTCGTCACTGGAAAGACATATTCACTGGTTTATTTCCAGCCACCTGGACCAATTGTAAGACTTTTCCTATTGTGGTCCATTAAGTCACAACCTTAAAATAGTGGCATTATGTCACCCGACTCATAAATAGACTTCCATGAGAAGTCTGTAAGACAGGACCACTCACCATAATAGAGAGATAAATCCCATTCTATTCAAAGGCTCTCGTCTTATTATACTTGTGCTAAATTTACGAGCATAATATTCACAGATTCAGACAACGAAGACAAAGAAGATCATGATTGTTCGAAGACAAAAGACGCATGACAGGTAGGAACTGTTCATCAGAATCCAACTATCGGTCACTGGCAATGCATTCCAGTAATGAAGATATCTTTTTTTTCTCTGCAGTTACCCGTAAGCAAACCAGATCGAACCGAATACGATTCTTGTTTATGGTAAATATACACCTTCTTAGGAGAATGATCGAATCTACAGACGTAGGATCGTAATGATTCACTCACATTACACGTCTCTTTTAATTCGTGACCGTCACGAATGTGTTGATTAACACGAAGGATAACATTCGTATTTGGCACGAATGCGAAATTGTCGTTCTTCAACCTCTGGAGACCACAGGCGACGCGTAATGCCTTTCGTTAAACCCACGGACTATACAACGAAGCTTGAGGAACCTGACGGAGACGCTGAAGGGGCTGGATTTTCACCCAGATCTTGATAAGGTGTTGGCCGGAGGGACTCGATCTGGCCCTCCAGTGAGTGATGGTGTAGCTGCCAAGACCAACTGTAGGGCACGTCAACCTTCCCATCGCCAGCTGATGATTAATTGACTTGCAGCCTACGTATATTTCGGTCGCCTTTCTCTTACTGAACGCAAGATCCAAGATTCAAAGACTGTATACATATACGTCTACATTTACATCTATCTATCTCTCTATCTATCTATCTCTCTCTCTCTCTCTCTCTCTCTCTCTCTCTCTCTCTCTATCTATCTATCTATCTATCTAGAGAGAAAACACGGTTGGTGATGGTGGAGAGAGAGAGAGAGAGAGAGAGAGAGAGAGAGAGAGAGAGAGAGAGAGAGAGAGAGAGAGAGAGAGAGAGAGAGAGCAGGCAGATATCAGGAAAGCGACGAAGAACTCATCCGAGAACCAGAAACAATCATACTCGGATTACATTTCACATAATTTTCCCACCACCATAACCCACGAGAGATGTAAGACGACATTCATTACAAATGAGAGGAATATTCTTCCATCTAACTTTATGTGGAAAAAGAGAAAGATTTGTATCATCAACTACAAGTTTCTGCTTCCCAGAGTTTATTTTCAAGCTCCCATGTCTTCCCAGATACCTCCAGACAGCTGGGGGAAATGGCAGGAAAATATCATTTGTGTCCAGCAAGCTATTTTTCCGCTCCTTGAACTCAGGGAGAGACATTCAGAATCGCTCCTCCACACATTTCTTCTACACGTGTGTACACAAAGAAAACTGGTTTACAAAAGTCCCCCCACTTAAAGATATTTTTCCCCAGTTTCTACGTCGGGTATAACATTGTAATATGATGAATATAACCTGTAGAATATATTTCAGAAATCATTATGTTCAATTTGGTCTTTGTTCAATGGTAGAAATGTATATACATGAAAAATGAAATCTGTAAATTCTCCAGCTTGTGACTTGTTGGGAGGTGCTTCAGAGATATATACTTATGTAGGTAAACATTCATTTAAATCCCTTCTCAGTGTACACATCCTCTCAGCTACACTCATTTCCGTATGTACACACAAGATCCAGGTATGAGTTTCTGTTGCCCATAAGTATTTCGCTGAGTATTTATTTACTCTGAAGAATCTCCTTTTCTTTTCCTTTTTTTTTTTTCATACATATACTGACTGATATATTGACAACACATACACACCACTCATGGTCATACGGGGATGAAGAGATTTTTGATGAACCCGCCTAGCATTTGTAAACCTGGTTCTTAAAAGTGGAAGAATTAATGGGAAGAGGAAAAGTTAAATGACGGAGTAGAATTCCATAGCTTCGCCGTGCGGGAAGGGGCCGTGGTATATCATAATGGTCCATGCTCGTTTGGTCTGCCTCAGTACAAAAACTAAAGGAAGCAGCAGCCTGATGCGAGCCGTGGGTCTAAAAGCCTTGGTGGCAGGGGCACACGCAGACGACTCATAAGGGCAGTGACCGGAGCAATAGCTGTAGAATAGGAAGAGAGAACCAACATCAAAGTAGACAGAAGAGGGATGGTTGAAGAGAGGTAATTCCTGGAGATGGGTTCAATTTGCTTGTCCATTCGACCAACAGAGAGGTGTAGGAAGGTCCGCCCCTATGTATCTATATTCATTCATGCGTTCCCATATATGTATACAACCCAATATACATATACAGTCACATCTAAGTATACCTTCTCTGTATGTGTACCTACACATACTTTCAGATATACATATACCGTTCGAATACTCACATAAGCACACCTAGATCTGGCCTCTCTCTCATGTATATATATATATACACACGCGCTTCTCAACACATTATATTCCAGTATACTTCCACTCTTAAACACACACACACACACACACACACACACACACACACACACACACACACACACACACACACACATTCCAGCACATGCTCACATGCACACCAGTAACTTAAGCACAACTCAGTCGCTTGCGGTGGTGTTCAGATCCTGAAACTCTTTCACAAGACTGAAGAAAAGTTTACTGTTCACACATACTTCTCCCCCCTCCTCTCTCTTTCTCTCTCTCTCTCTCTCTCTCTCTCTCTCTCTCTCTCTCTCTCTCTCTCTCTCTCTCTCTCTCTCTCTCTCTCATGTAATGTATCATGTCTGTATGTGTGTGTGTGTGTGTGTGTGTGTGTGTGTGTGTGTGTGTGTGTGCATGATGTGTATGTATGCAAATCAGGGAGTTCGCAGTGTGACAGTATCTTCTTTACAGCCTCACTGTCCCTTTACGTGTGGTTTTATGTGCATGACGTTATTGTGTGCATGTGCATGTCTGTCTCTCTATGCAAAGATAACATATATATATTTTTTCCTCCATCACTTTATATGACGTGATAAACTTTTGAGGAAATATATTTACTTCAGCCACGTGACTAACAGTGCTTCGAAGTAGAGAATACACACACACACACACACACAGACACACACACACACACAGACACACACACACACACACACACACACACACACACACACACACACACACAAAACACATCCGGGGTCAACAGTCGCTCCCTCTGCAATATGCATTAAAACATGCTCCCATCGCTGTTTATGGGCACTGAAACCTTCACAAACGCTGGAAAAAAGGGTTAATATAGTGTTTGGTCTGATTCCCACACACACACACACACACACACACACACACACACACACACATTAATGTATACGCTCAAATATATATATAACTTATGTATACTATAAAGCCAAGTGTCAGTAACGCCAATCAGTAATTTCAACATATATATATATATATATATATATATATATATATATATATATATATATATATATATATATATATATATATATATATATATATATACGTAATTGCTTTTAAGGTCAAGAAAACAGAATAGAATCCAATATCTGCATCATTAAAGAAATAACAAGATATGCATCTATCAACCTCTCATCTTTAAACTTCATCCCCTTACCCATGAGGTGGAGGGATCATTTGATTATAGTTCATTTAGCCACATTTCTAAAACATGCCCAGCATTCTCGAATGCTTACTGAACTCCCGAATAAATACAAGTGATCCTTGATGTCTATCAATATACGTAGGTAATTTAGCTTGTGTTGATGAGGCTCGATAGACATGATTTGTAGGAATTGATGTCGTATTCATTAACTGTGTTGATGACGACACGTCTACTCCTCTCTCTCTCTCTCTCTCTCTCTCTCTCTCTCTCTCTCTCTCTCTCTCTCTCTCTCTCTCTCTCCTACTCTCCCCAAATGGTTCGTTCAGGAGGAGAGAGGGGGAAAAAAAAAAGCTCATTAACCCGCCAATGTGTTTGCACATCATCGTGTTCAAGGTATTTCATAACTACATTCCACAAACACTCCACAACTTCATGCATAATATTTTTTCCGCCCTTTTTTTCTTATCATGACTTGGATACGATTTTCAATATTTCATCAAAAAGTTTTGTTAATTTACTCCACTCCTCCCTCCTCCCTCTGCCATTCCCCTTTCCTCCTCACACACCCTATCCCACCTCCCCCCTCAACCCCCTCCTCTCCCACACACACACAAAAAAAAAAGTACTACAACAAAGGTTTAATTGTAGCACCAATCATAGGTGATGGTTCATCCACCTGGCATGGACATGTAGGAATATAAAAGGCAGACATAAACTGTGTATCACCCTTTCGTAGAGAGATTTGTAGTAGATAGAAAAAGAAATGATGCAGAGGGAATTCAGAGCTTCAGCTACAGTAACGCTAGAGAGAGAGAGAGAGAGAGAGAGAGAGAGAGAGAGAGAGAGAGAGAGAGAGAGAGAGAGAGAGAGAGAGAGAGAGAGAGAGAGAGAGAGAGAGAGAGAGAGAGAGAGAGAGAGAGAGAGAGGAACTGCATCTCTTAATCTCACTTTTTCTCTTACAAATTTCTCAACTTTACAGTATTTACAGCTTTAGTTTCCTCAGCTTTCCGACTGTTCCACTTCCCCTAAAGTTCTCTTTATTGCAAAATATATAGAGAAAAATTCCTTGAGCTATTTCTTTCCATGTTTTTTCCCTGCTCATTTCAAAATGTTTCTTTATTGAAAGTTCTGTGTGTGTGTGTGTGTGTGTGTGTGTGTGTGTGTGTGTGTGTGTGTGTGTGTGTGTGATGGTTAGAACATCTATATCCATGTCTTCGCTTGCATGCATTTGTGCATGTGTTTTTTTTTTTTGCTATTGTTCAAAAACAGACTCTACGTTGTAGTGCTCACTCATTTACAAAACATCAAATTATTGGAATTAATCATTATTCCGACTAAGGAAGTTAGAGAAAAACAGAAAATGATTATGGATATACCCACTTTATCCTTCCTCCTCTTCCTGTATTTCTAAAATATATTATCTGTAATATCATCTGTAGTAATTGTCTCTGACCTTTGTTGTGTGAAAACAAGAAAGATAATAGTCTGTGTCAACAATCATTTTGATACAGAGTGAGACATATTACGTTTTCCTTCTTTATGATATGAACGTCACTATTATCTGACACTTTCCCATATATTTCTTTCTCTTCCTTCTTCCTTAAGCTCCATAAAGTCATCTACTCGTGTCTGTTATTCCTCAGTCTGTGTACCCAGGTCCTCCACATGTCTGTGAAGTCCCTCAGAACCATCCTCCACACAAGCTTCCTCCCTCCGACCGCTCAGAAACCTCATCTCTTCCTCACTGTTTTCATCCAGGTCCTCAGGCTGGCGCTCGAGGTCTTCTTCCTCCTCATCTTGGGAGCCTTCGTCGTTACCTTTGGCAAGCGACTGACGCATGACCTGAACGTAGAACTTCTGGGCATCTGTGATTACCTCAATCAGCCTCTCCATATCCTCCATATGTCCCCTTTGGATCTGTACGACTGAATCTAAATGTTGAACCCTCAGGTTTCTTTCGGAGTACGTCTCTTGTGCTTTCTTCACATCTAAGCTCAACCTGACGTCTCGAATGCGTGTTTTGACTTGGTACAATTCCTCGATCCTCTCTTCGAGGAGTTTGTCAGTGGAGAGCAAGGCGTCTAGTTCCTTCTTCTGTTCGTTGAAGATCTTGTGACAGCCTTCCCTGTAATCCTTTTCCAACTGGGCGCATTTTCCGACGAAGCCTTTCTCTTGCAGCTTCATGTCACTGAGGTACTTCTTGTCCTGCTCCTCAATCTGACGCTCGTATCTGCTCTCCATATCATTCTGGCGAGATTGTAGGAGACTTTCCATAAGGAGGAGTAACTTTCTAGAATGGTGATTTGCGTCCAGACTCACGTCAGAGCTCTCGATAATTTTGCGCCATTGAGAGAGGGTTTGCCTTCCTAAATTAGCCAACTTCGTGATAAACTCCTTATTTTCTTTGACGGTACAAACTTTCCGCTCGAGTTTCTGTACATTGTCGTGGTGCTCAGCATCATAAATCTTTTCCCTGGTCTTCTCATGTATCAATTTTTCTTCCTCAACTTTCCTTCGTTCCAGAATATGTTTCACTTTGTCCCAGTTGCGTCTGGTTGGCTTTCCAATTTCTTGATTAAACAACTCCTCTATTTGCCCAAGTTCCGTCGCTTTGCAAGACTCTAAATGAGTGTGTTTATCCTGTGCATCTTTCCGTGCGCGAACGAGTTCGGCTTCAAATTTCCTATCAATCTCTGTAACCAGAGCCTGATGGAGCAACTTCTCAGTATGGAGAGACGAGACGACGCGATACCTCAACTTTTCCAGCGCCAGGAGACAGTCACATCCAATTTCCCGCTGGAGCAAAAGTGTTGCGAAATCATCCGCGCTCATTTCCCTCATCTTACGGCGGATGTAGCCAGAGAAGCTGCGCACGGAAGATCCGGAACGATCCTTTCGTCTCTGGAAGGATATCCCGGTGAATACAGCCACAATGGAGAGACAGAGGAGGAGAATAAGCATTGCTACGAACATTCCAAAATAAGGATTCTCAGGTTCACAGTGACAGAGGCGTTTCGACGGCCTCGTCTCAGAAATGACGGACGTGGCGTTCATCGTCGCCTCTACCGTCAGGCTGCCTGTGTAATTCTCCAGCCTCAGGGAGGACCCGGGAGTGATTAGGACACTGTCTCCTGACGCAGTGGCTGTCGACGATTCTCTGAGGGTCACATTCCCCCCGTTCAGCAACAGACCAATGGGAGATACGACGCCGACGGTAGTCTTGTACAAGAGGATGTCTGAGCCTCTCTCAGCGATCAACCTCTCCAGCGTGTCGATGCTCGACGATAGAAATGTGGCGGTGGCTCCCTCCTGGAGAGGCTGGGAGATATTGATGACCTTAATGGCGGAGTTGACGACTGTGAGTTGGATGATGCTCGCGTCGGAGGCCAGCAAGTTGACGGTGCTGTCCTCAAGGTGCATTTGACTCGTCCATCTCGGAAGTCGGTTCAGGGTCGAGTCTCTGGCCGTTAGTTCGAGGTTGACCTTACAAGGCTCACCCCCTTCGTCCTCAACCACGATCAGATCTGTTACGTTGTTGATCGTAAGGTTAACGCACATCCCCTCGCTCATGTTCAGCCTCCGGGCGTGACTTACGACAACTTTATGAACTAAGGAGCCAAGGCCTTCGTCTATGTAGACCACCTGTAGGGACAAAGGAATCTCAGGAAAATGTATTACGGTGGGCTTATCTATCCCCTATTCTCTGCTGTGTGTGTGTTCATACATCTAAATCTACTAAATCATCCTTTTTCATATATGTCTGAATGCACTGATCTATGTCTCTAAGTATCATGGTTTCTCTCTTCTGCCTTCAGTAGTGAAGGCTCCCATTATAGATGCAAAGCTGAGTGAGGATCGAAGTCTTTTACTTAGTTTCATGAGAATCGTTAAGAACTGATTAAACCCATGCAAGAATGAATATGTCTAAGGCGTTCATAACCCATTTCCCTCTAGTATTCAACACTTCTAGATGAGAAATGCAGTAAATCATAGCCCTTGTAATTATCCCTTCTAGATGAGAAATGCATTAGATTTCAGCACCTACGATTAACATATATCAAAAACCACTTTATCAACAGCCTACGTTATATACCCTCATGTGTGTCAAACCTAAAATGTCCTTCTGTTTGTCTCTGTGTCATTGTATTGCTGGTTATGACGGCTTCCAATACGCACAGGTCAGTACTACGCCAGCATACATCCCATACGTCAAACATACACAGGAGAAATACAGGCTTTACACGACTCTCCATCACTAAAGCACTGTCTGCAAACAGTCCAAAATACCTGCGTGTAATTCCAGTAGTCACAGGACAGTGTCATTCCGTCCTCCACACACTGGGGAGCATCCATCCCCACCACACCTCCATGAGGCTCAGAATTCTTCAGAACTGAGGACCCGGTAGACATGCCAGCCATCACCAACGCCCTCACCGTCAAGAGTACGAGCATCAGGGACATCTTGGCTCCTGGAGAGAGAGAGAGAGAGAGAGAGAGAGAGAGAGAGAGAGAGAGAGAGAGAGAGAGAGAGAGAGAGAGAGAGAGAGAGAGAGAGAGATAATCAATACATATATATATATATATATATATATATATATATATATATATATTATATATATATATATATATATATATATATATTATCCTGGGGATAGGGGAGAAAGAATACTTCCCACGTATTCCTGCGTGTCGTAGAAGGCGACTAAAAGGGAAGGGAGCGGGGGGCTGGAAATCCTCCCCTCTCAATTTTTTTTTCTTTTTTATTTTCCAAAAGAAGGAACAGAGAAGGGGGCCTGGTGAGGATATTCCCTAAAAGGCCCAGTCCTCTGTTCTTAACGCTACCTCGCTAATGCGGGAAATGGCGAATAGTATGAAAGAAAGAAAAAGATATATATATATATATATATATATATATATATATATATATATATATATATATATATATATATATATATATATATATATATATATATATATATGTGTGTGTGTGTGTGTGTGTGTGTGTGTGTGTGTGTGTGTGGTCATGCAATCAAACAGTATTGTTCATATGAGCAAATTATCAGAACGCTCAGCGATAAGGTCTGATAACTTTACCAGTTACTGTAACTGGATATTTCAACCTTACTAGATCGGGTAACTAGTTACTTTAACTTTACCAGATACCGTAACTGGATACTTTACACTGTGAGTCAATTTTCTGGATTTCCATGTCCAGCTGTGTCGTGTGTTTCAGGATCCAGGACAGCCACAACGTCCTTCACAAAGTTCCTGGACTCTGTTTCCAGCTAGATTCCTCTCGTCTTATGATCCAGCACTGCTTCATTCACCGTTCCCTGTATTCACTGCTTCATTCACTGTTCCACTTATGATCTGTACTCACTGTTATTCATTCACTGTTCCATTTAAGATCCGTCTCAGTGTTATTCATTCCTTCGTCTCATACTACCAGAGTGTCCATCATTATTTGTACCACAATGCCCCTCACCATCTGTACTCACTAGTCTTCTTGCCCTCCACACCTGGCCTTCTTGCCCTCCACACCTGGCCTTGCCCTACACAACACAGGAGAGAGAAAGAGCGAGAGAACCACTCCCGCCTCAGTACTCACACTCTCTCCTAATATCGTCATCATCACCTGTATAAACCCTGCTGGTTACGTCCCAGTTGACGAAGATTAGATTACATTGTTCTACCAGTTCGGTGGAATCACTTTTGTTTTGTTTTGAGCTGAATATGAAGGGCGTTGAGCAACGGTTATATTCGATTCATTGTCGTGTTTCGTGCTGTCTTCTCCTCCTTTCCTTTTTTGATTTCTCTTCTTTCTTCTTTCGTCTATCCTTCCTTCTTTCTATAGCGTATCCGCCTCTATGCGTCAGGTGAACTAAAACCTGAGGAAATTATTGTAATTTCTTGTATGGGGGTATATATATATATATATATATATATATATATATATATATATATATATATATATATATATATATATATATATATATATATATATATATATATATACACACACACACAGAGCAAAACTCTTGTAACGCTTCCCCATGCTCTCAACACACACCAATCTAACCCGCTGGAGTTCTTGGGCAAACATCCGCCTCTGTCTGTCTCTCTCGCGGTCATCTATCATCCTCAGGGCCTGGGCGCCGGCACACACGGGACTCGGTTCCAGGCCAGTATCAGCTGGTGTACATGTTTAACAACCTCGGTCCCTGAGATCCTCATCCTCCGTAGCCAAAACCGTGCACGAATGCGATTTGCTTACGAGGGTATTCTCTTCTTGGATATATATATATATATATATATATATATATATATATATATATATATATATATATATATATATATATATATATATATATAATATATATATATATATATATATATATATATTCAGTCTTACTGAAGTGCTTTATGGCTATGGTACATCAAATTATCTTCTTTTTTTCTAAGTCTTGCGGACACAATTTGAACATTTCACTCAAAGTTTTGCGTTTGCTGGTAAACTTGAAGTTATTTACCTGACTGCCTTAATGAAAGTGCTTCGTGGATTCAGAGAAAATGAAGGAATTATTAGTTTTCATGACATGGGTTCAAGGATTTCCCAAAATCAAGGATTTCCGTAAATCAAGGCCATATATCGGGTTAAGAGAAGAGAAAGTCAATGAGAATAAAAAGAAAGTTATCAGGGCTTGATCCTCTCTCTCTCTCTCTCTCTCTCTCTCTCTCTCTCTCTCTCTCTCTCTCTCTCTCTCTCTCTCTCTCTCTCTCTCGAAGGTAGAAAGGTTATAGAATTCCACAGCATCGCTGTTCGAGGAAAGACGGAAGTACCATAACGATCAATCCTCGTGTGGACGGTCGCCACACAGAAGCTAGAGGAAACAACAGCCTGAGGCGCGTCGCGGGTCTGATCCGTAATGGAAGGGGACACAAGGAGGCAGCTCAAGAAAACAGTGGCCCAAGATGATGCCTGAAGAAGAGGGAGAAGACTGCAGTATGTCCATTCTCCACACTCAGGTCAAGCTCTTCCCAACTACAGTACATAAACGTCCTTACACCAACCTTATTTCTTCCAAGCTTCGTTCGTTACCTACTCTCTATATCGGCCCTATGTACTCCCTTCTACACTACTTCAACACCCACTCTTCCTACCTTCTCCTCAGTGGCGTATCTAGGTTATGGCAGGTAGGGTAGGTTCCCTGGGCGTCTCTTGAAGAAGGACACCACTCACCAGGTTTGTTTTTTGACATATGTTACCCGATTGACATTTTTAACTGTTTGGTTTTGTGAGATAATGGAGAAACTCGCCTACTTTTCAATTATAGTAATATTTTGCTTCTATCAGTTGCATTACCGCTTCTACGTTACAATTTTGATGAAATAAGTCTTTACCTTTAAGTCTTTAAGAGTTTATATAAATCTAGGTTTGGTCTAACTCTTCAACAGTTTATAATTACACTGTAAATATTCTTATACACAAATCTTTATATATGATCAAGCCAGGGGCGCAATTTCAGTGCTTGCCATATGCGCTATTTCCCCTGGATACGCCCCTGCTCCCTAAACCTACTTCTATCACCTACAATAGTCTATCCACATCTACAACAACATCTTGGCTCTATACCTTTACTCCCCATCAGCTTCACTCCACTGGCATTCTTCTCCTCCCATCTACACCTCTCCTACTTCTACGCTTATTCGTCTCTCTCTTCTACAATCTGATGTTTCTTCATACTTTTACACCACTAGTTTTCCAATTTACATCATTCCATTCTTACTTACACCGTTTTTAACAAGAGTTACATATTTCCCTTATCATAATTTTTTCCTTCGTTTACCCTATCCACATTTATAACAATTTATTCCCTAATTAGATCTCCTCTTAACCATTTACATTTTCCAGGCCCCCTTTTCTCCATCCCTCTCTTATATATCTACCTCTTTTTCCTCCTCATATACACTTTTACCATCTTTAATCCCCCTAATTTCCATTCACACACCCTTTCCCCCTCTCTACGCTCAATGCTCTTATTAATCTATACTTTAGTGGCCATTTATGACATAGATATTTCAGATAATGATACTTTGTTTATGTGTTTATGTTTTTGTAAGTCACGGGTCCAGATAATCCAAGTAATATTCGTTTTCTCTGAACAACAATGTTTATATATTATGGGAAACTTAGCGATTTTCATCACTTTGCCTTGAAAATACATATTTGCACGAAGCAACGATAAGATATTGCCTTCCATGGAAAGATAAATCAATAAAGGAGTGTAATAAAACAATTGGGACACTCAATATGCCATATTTTTGTTGTCTGTCTGTATATCTTTCTCGCTTTCTTTTCAATCGCTCGCTGACACAGCTCATGATTTCACATAAATGTTCCTCTTATGAAAGAGAATGGGTAAAAGTACGGTATCTATCAATAAAACAAGTTTAAAGAGTTGCATGATAGTAGACAATGATCACCCTCGAGCATTCATTAGACTCTCTTCCCACACAGTGTAAATAGATGATTGCACACACATCACCTTCTCGACCCAGAAGACTCTCCTATTGGACTTATAAAGTATGTTGAGGTGTGTGTGTGTGTGTGTGTGTGTGTGTGTGTGTGTGATGATAAAAGGGCACTGGAGAATTAAATATTGAGCATCTACAGTATGGGAGCTCTACCATGAGCATGACAGATCTGATGTGTTCAGAAGGTGTTTGTCACGTTAAAAGAGACGGGTGGTACCCAGAATTCAAGCGAGAATGCGTAACACATACATGTCTGGGAGTGTAGTTATACATGGTTGTATGTCTGGAAGGTCGATGTGTAGTGATGGTATGTGTCCTGTGTTCGTTGTGGGTAGAGGGTCTATGAGTATAGGTTGTCGAAGAAAGAGGTAGGAGTAAGGTCTCTGTCTCAGCTTGGGTGATGGTGTTTCGTTCTGGAGTGTAATGAGGAGAGATTGTCATGGAATTACTTTCTTATTGTTGTTGTTGTGCAGCTGTTGAGTGTATGTGGTTGCCAGTCAGCCGGTGATTGTTCTGAACGTTCTTATTTCGTGTAGTCTGTAGCTTCGTTCCATTATCTTTTGACAAGAAGAACGACCCACGGGGCTAAGTAGAGTTTAGGGTAGAGGACATATATTGTCCTTGAGGATACTCGAAAGATTTAGTTGATCTGTGGCCTCTGTGTTTATCTTGGTGGTGTGGGGAGTGAATGCCACACTCGTGAAGACCAGTATGGCTGGAGCTTTGTTAAGAGTGGAGACAGGAGGGTACACACTGGGACTCCGCATTGGTGCAGACGTTCTCTCTAGGGTGAGCCAGAATTCCCACTGTTTGATACCGTGTTACCTGTTTGTTATTGCTTGAGAGGTGTCAGTATGTACTGATGTGACTGTGAGGTTATCATGTATGAGGACTTCAGCCCTGTGGACTGAGAAGGTGGTGGCAGGAGGTCATGTAAGAAGAGACTGAAAGGGGTTTGAGGAACAAAATCCCCTTGGGGAACTCCAAGGATTCTCGTAGATCTAACACCTTCACTGCAGGTTTCTCAGAAAATCATGTATGGTCGAAGTAGATTTATTTCAGGAGCAGAAGCTTACTCAAAGACACACAGTCTACCTCTGGATCTATGAGTCCATTGGTCATTCTGATCACGGTGCTTTTAACTGCAATTTCTCTCTCCCTTCATCACAAGTATATATTTCCCATGAAGTCCTGACGTGCTGGGTTTTTAGCGGAACTACGTAAAAAAATATGAAAAATATTTCTGATGTATTTCGAAAGTATTCAGGGGAAAAGGTGATATATATATATGTATGTAGGGAAAAGAGCTGCTAGGTTTTACATGCCAATATCACTCCCAGAAATACTTTACAGTAAAGATATCTCCACATTTTTGCTGGAATTACCATTCGAAAACTTATCTTAAAGTTAGAACCTTTAGAAAAAAAAGAAGAAGAAGAATACAACACGATGCAATCGTTGTATGCATTTGTCGACGCCAATCGTAAAAAAAGAAAAAAAGAATAACGAAAAGAGGAATTGCTTTCGGTAAAGTCATCAGTGATGTCTATCTATTGTCACAGAATAAAAATTCGGGAGGGAAAGATACCGTCACTCAGTGCAGCGGAGGTAATATATTCCGTGGAAAAGGCTGCCACACAAATTCGACAAACACAAATTCAAGTTGGCTATGAATAGATTCCATTTGATCATAGTTCTGACTCTTGTATGTGTGGGTGTGCGTGTGCATGTGTCTGTGTGTGCGCCTGTATGTGTTGTGTTGTGTTGTGTTGTGTTGTGTTGTGCGTGTGTGAATTCATCCACGCTTTAGTGCCATTTGTGGAGACAGAGGTATGCAGTATAAATCACATCAGAGAACGGGAAAATGACATTTGAAATGCGAGAGGGAAAGAGAAAGAATTCAATATGAGACGGACTTTTTCACTGCATGGAAACGAGAATATGAAAATTAAAGAAAATTGTAAGAAAAGTGCTTTGGTAAATTGAAGCAGAGATTGAGGAAGAAAAAAATAAGAAGAAAATTATTCCAGTGATTATATATTTTTTTCTTACCCGAAGGCAAAAGTAGAGAAATGGCGAGAGATGTTGTGACCCAGTTATAGAACCAGCCACGTGGCCTTACTCACTTTGAGACTAAAACAATACTTGGATTTGTACTTATACCCTTGTACTTATTCCCTTGTACTTATACCCTTGTACTTACACCCTTGTACGAAAATATCTCAGGCATTTGTAACCATATACCAGAGTATGCAAAGGACTTGTAATACTGTGTGAGTACGTAGATGTATTTGTAGCCTTTTACGACTGCATAAGGAAACTTGTTACCCTGTGTGAGTATTTGGGCATACTTGTAATCTTGTATGAATATGTAGGGTATTTGTAGCCACTTGTAAACTTGTACGAATCTGTAGGTGCATTTCTAGCCTTATACGAGTAACGTAAGGCTAAGTTCTTTCCATATATCTAGAGAGCTTGGGTAAACTTAATGAACAGAAGGTTAAATAAAATCGTATTCAAGGGTCGCACCGTTGTGCTCAAGGGTCGTACTGTCGTACTCAAGGGTCGTACCATCATTCTCAGGGTTAGTACTGTCGCACTCCAGGGTTGTACCGTCGTGCTCAAGGGTCGTATCGTCGTGCTCAAGGAGCTAACAGAAACATTCCATCATTCAATATGCTACCCTTTAAGATAAGAATTCCCCACCCTAAAGTAATCCAACTCTGGAAGCAGTTCGTCAGCCAAAGGCACACAAAAATACCACCGATCGTCTGTAGATATACAAAACCTATCATCTCCTGCTAATAGAGAGTTAGATATTCCTAAGAGGTATATCAAATCTGTGATTGTCAGTGTTCCATTCTTTTCTTTCATGCAGCTTCTCATGACTTCGTCTGACCCCACTGTGACAAGCGTGTGGGTGTGAAAACAATGGGAAAACTCCGCGTCTGGCCTCGTTGAATTTCTAATGGTGACACAAGCGATAGTTAAGGTCATTTCTTGCAACCTCTCTGGTGTGTGTGTGTGTGTGTGTATTTATTTATAACTGCCTTTCCCACCTTAGCTACGTAGCGCCAGGAACACACGAAAAATAGACTTGATTGCGAATGTCAGATCTCCAGTTGCCACGTAAAATGTACCAGAATTAGAACCTACTCTCAATTGTCCAGCCCCTGAGACTACCCCACGGTTTATCTGGACCATTTCGTGCGCCCTCGTTCATCTTTCTAAAAGCATGTCGCTCCCCAGATACCACATCACGATATCCATTTCATTCCATCCAATAAACACCTCTTAAACTCCTGAAATGCAGACACACACATATACCTTCATAACTTATTTCACTTCATTCTTCCATCTCTGTTGTGGTATTCCTTACCTAATTGCTTTCTCTACTTCTGATACATAGATCCTCTTCGTCTTTCTTCGCTCATCCTCTCCATATGTTCAAACCATTTTCAGCACAGCTTGGTCAGCCTTCTAAATCAGACTGAATGGCTCCTTATTTGCACCTATATTTCCCTTCTCTTTTTACTGAATACAACCACACACTTTCAGATGCCCAACCGTAACCCTTCTAGGTCAAATCCTCTCGTGGTTCTTTCTTCTGTTCCTTTTTCTTTAAGAAAGTGATAACACGGAAAGGGTAGGGGAAGGGGGAAGGGGTGTGTGTCTCCAGGCCCTTTTTCCCTTTGCTCTGAGTAGACGTCGACGGTGTTTAGAAGGTTAGGAAAGGTTTGGAACGACAGAAACACCCGAAATGTGCATGAGTACCAACACACAGACACACATGTCATCCTCGACTGTGTCCTTGTCATTAGCCACGACTCAACATGGCGGGGAGATGGGGACTTATTGTCAAGTGAAAGGTTAGGGGTTGGACACACGTGATGTTGAAGGGGGGGGGGGTGGTAATGTCGGGAGAGGTCAAGTGTCGGGGGTCAGGGATAAGGTTAAATGGAATGACTAATGGGTATCGAAAGGTCGGCAGAAGAAGATGGAATTGTTACAAGATAAGCAGATTGAAATGGTGTAGGTGACCGTTAACGCTAACTATAATTCGAGGTTTGAGAATATATATATATATATATATATATATATATATATATATATATATATATATATATATATATATATATATATATATATATACAATTTTACTGATATTGATTTTGTTTCGCTTTCCCGTTCATGATTAACATATAATTCATTATTATTATTTCTTGTTTTGAGTTTATCTGTAAAATCACCGACTTACATTTTCTTCATTTCTTTTAAAGTTGTTAATGAATTTATGAAGATCGTTGCCAGAGGTCTGAATTATTCTTCAACGTAGATGATAAGGCTCATTAGCATGCAGGAACATAATCAAGTTATCTCTCCGGCTTCCCAGATGCAGGAATACCGTACGGACACACACACACACACACACACACACACACACACACACACACACACACACACACACACACACACACACATAGTGTGGAAGGAGAAATCATATATATATATATATATATATATATATATATATATATATATATATATATATATATATATATATATATATATATATATATATATATATATAGATAGATATATATATATACTAGTGTGCTTGATTTCATTATCAAAGAGAATAAAGGAAATATGTCTTCTCAATAAGCTGCATGTGCTTAAATAACTCTCTGAGTATACATAAAGCCAGTGCATTAATACATGGTAAGTCGTGGGGGCTAATGCATGTGTGAGGATGGGCTGAATATTTCCTTTTCATTTTCAGGACGTCTCCCTGGTTAATACAGCCAGGCCGTCTGATAATACCTTGTGCATGTGAGGTTATGTTGTGTTAATCAGGTGTTCTGTCTTGTCTCTCTCTTCTGTCTTGTCTCTCTCTTCTGTCTACGTCTCTCTTTCTTTCTGTCTCCATTTCTACACCATCGTTATCTGCCCCTCCCTCCACCTGAAATCATAGGCACATACACACAGATACACAGACACACACACACACACACACACACACACACACACACACACACACACACACACACACACTTGACACTCAACACTCAACGCTAAGGGTGTGGCATTACTTCCTCTGATGCACTGACGAATCTAACGCCCCCCCACCTTCTCTCTCTCTCTCTCTCTCTCTCTCTCTCTCTCTCTCTCTCTCTCTCTCTCTCTCTCTCTCTCTCTCTCTCTCTCTCTCTCTCTCTCGATACTACACACACACACACACACACACACACACACACACACACACACACATATACACACACACACACACACCTCTTTCAAACGTGGGAGGGAGGAGGAGGAGGAGGAAGAAACCCTTAGAGTGTGTCCAGGACGACCTTGCTTTCTTTCACCAACTTTCATTACAATGTTCCGCTTGGATATCCCCCTTCCTTCCTTCCTCTGGAGGTGAACACGTGAGTGTGTGTGTGTGTGATATTACTTCACTCCACCTCTGCACCTGCGTTGGGGAGGGGCTCTTGAGTACAAGCTGCTGACTGCTTTGATGTGTCGCGTGTCACACGGAATCCAAGGGATCTCTCTCTCTCTCTCTCTCTCTCTCTCTCTCTCTCTCTCTCTCTCTCTCTCTCTCTCCTAATTTCTCTGTTGGTAGTCATGAGTTGCGTAAAGAAGTTACGTAAGACTCAAAGGAAGTTGCTGAGATCTGACAGTAACGACGAACGCAAAGAAGTTGGGGAAACTCAATTTTCATCGTCGTATATCTCTCACATCCTTTAATCCCTTCTCACATTCTTATCAATTTCACATTCTTCATTACACTCATCTCATATCGTTATGTTATCTCCTTATCTTCCTTTCTCCAGATTACGAAATCGAGGGAAAACGTGACAGACTATGAGCGCAGGGCAAACGCAGCAATTCAATTTCCCAGGAGCGCAGGTGAGTACTCATCATCTATGCTAGGAATAAAAAAAAAAAGGAGAAAGAGTTTCAACAGCGGTGGAAGAGAGAAGCATAACTCATCCCTAATTGGCTGATGGCCGCGTTCCCTCGAGCGCTGGCACCAATCAACAGGCGATCTGTTACTGCGGCTGGGAGCTGGGAAAATAGGAGGCCAGCTCACGTTCTGCACGTTGTTACTTATTGAGGAATGTCAGATGGCAGTACAGGAGAGCATGACGCTCTATCTGTTCTCATTTCTCTCTCTCTCTCTCTCTCTCTCTCTCTCTCTCTCTCTCTCTCTCTCTCTCTCTCTCTCTCTCTAGATCAGAGCAGAAACTCTCAGAGAGGAGAGGTGTGTGAGAACCTGCATAATACCTCTATAAAGCCTTTCCCACACAAGGAATTTTTAGAGGTATAAGTCTCTTGAGGGAGGAAACTGGTGCTACAGGAGGGAGGAAAGGGGGAGGTCATGGCATGGCATGCACAAGAGCATCATTCTGGGGAAGAACAATGTGGCTCACGGAGTGGCAGAGGGGGAGGCGTGTCTGGATCAGGTGTCGTCTGCTTTAAAGAACTCGCGCCAGAAATACAAAGAGAATAGAAGAGGATTTGTATGTGGCGTTTACGCTTCTGGAGGAAGCGTGTGATGGGTGGGAGAGGCAGGGGGGTCGATATGAGATGCACTGTGGAAGATGCAAAGGAATATAAATACGAATATCCCTCATGGTTTATATATATATATATATATATATATATATATATATATATATATATGCTGGCGTCTATGCCTGTAGCAGAGCCTAAGCCTGCAGCATCAGCAGCGTGAGCAGCAGCAGCAGCGTCAGCAGAAGGGGCCTCCTCCTCCTCCGCCCTGTGCCCCTGACATACATAATGTAGCCCGGCATGAATACTAAAGATGACATTGACGCTTGACTTGTTCTCGCTCGCGGAGGTTCGCCTCCTGGGAGCAGCAGGAGCACCATCTCCACTCCACACCTCCTCCTCCCTCTCCTCTCCCTCCTCACCCCTCACCCACACCTGGCGGGGGGGGGGGGGGGGGGGGGGGGGGCTGACGTCCTTCACCTGACGGTGGTGTGAGAGAGAGAGAGAGAGAGAGAGAGAGAGAGAGAGAGAGAGAGAGAGAGAGAGAGAGAGAGAGAGAGAGAGAGAGAGAGAGAGAGAGAGAGAGAGAGAGACAAACCAACCAGTCGATGAGAAATGATTTCGAGATTCTGGATGAGTATATGAGGCCACAAAAGTACAAAAAATGAGGAAGAAAAAGAAATTTCAGTGGCGAAAGGTGACAAGGTGAGAGCAAGTGGCATTCCAGGTACAAGATGGAGAGAACGGCGTGTGTGTGTGTGTGTGTGTGTGTGTGTGTGTGTGTGTGTGTGTGTGTGTGTGTGTGTGAGGTGGGGTGTAACAATATTCTGGTGAACAAGGTGTTCCCTCCTTTAGGTTATAGGTGTGTAAGGGGATAGGTCCTGGCTCACTGGGGAGAGACAAATCTCACGGATGGATGTCTCCCTCACTAGGAGGGAGATGGACGGAAAAGGCGCCAGTGGCTCTAAACGTGGGAGATGGTGGGTTGTTCTTCTCCCTCAAGGTTAACGTCAGGTCTAGGTTTGTCGTTGGGGGATGATGAGTGGCGGGCGTGTGGGTGGAAGGCCTTGGGCTCAGAGAAGGAGGGAGGGAATAGAAGCAATGACCTATTTAAGGAGAAGCGAGGATGAAAAGGGTGAGTAGATGGGTAACGGGTTGACCTGGATGCAAGTGACGAAGGGGAAAAAAAAAGAGGAGGTGGATGTTCTCATAGTAAAAAGCGATGGATAGGAGTTGCCAATTATCTGCTAGAGACTTGCTTAGCTTCCACAGGTAAATAGATGGGAGACATTTCCCTCTTCGTCGCTCCCAGGGTCGACTGTTTAGAGGCGAGAGAGTGGCAAGGAGGACACTTTGTCCAAACGGAGGGAGGTAGAGAGGGGAGAGGAAAGAAGAGGAGAGGGTGGGTGTGTGAAAACGACAAATTGATCGTTCTGTAGGGGGACAGAGGGAGGAGAGAGGAGAGTGGGTGGATGGAATATCACTGCATGGCAGGGGGAAAATCTTTTGATAGCAGTGGCAAGGGGGAGGAGGAGGAGAGGGACGGGGTGGGTGGGTGAAGTATGCTGATGACCACATTTGCTGGCGTTTGCGGTTCCGGGCAGCCATTTGGGTGTGAGGCTCAAAGATGAATGGCTGTTTGTTTTTGGCGATACGATACGTCTGGATGGGACTGTCTTGGACGTTCATTAGTCAGCGATATATCTAATTGATGACCCCGCCCATTAGGCTCAGGTTTGGGTGGGGGTGTGTGTGGTGGGTTGGGTATAAATCATTAGTGTATACGCTAGCTGGTGTGTGTGTGTGTGTGTGAGATAGCAGATCTCATGGTCGACCATGGGTACGAAAAGGTATATAGCCAGTCTAAATGAGTCAGGTGGATTTTAGATATTTGCTATACTGTGTATAGCGAGTGACGATGGTATAGAAATGTCGCTGCTCTTTCATTATATTATGAAGAAGATAAATATTTCTATATATTCTATACTTTAGGCTATCTATATGTTTTGGTCGCCTGTTTGAATTTGTCTATTTCTCTCTGTTGCTCAGTCTCTTCTCTGTCTGTCTGTCTGTCTTTCCCTCAGAAATTCTCATACATAAGTGAAATATTAAAGTTTTACACTTTATCTATTATTACACTGTTTAAGAATTACGAATATCCAGATATATATATACATATATATATATATATATATATATATATATATATATATATATATATATATATATATATATATATATATATATATATATATATATATATATATATATATATATTACCACGTCACACTAGCGACAATAAGAAATTCTTAAGTCGCCGGATCCAACACCATCGTAACAATTACTAAGGAAAGACTTCCTGGAATACATACTCCTCCGACAGACCTCGGCTTTGCCTTGCCTTCCAGACCGACCTGGAAACCTGAATAAACCATGGAGGCGCAAATTGATTTTAAACCCTGTCCTCAACAGCTTCTCAAGTGTTGTGTGTTAGCGCCTCCTGTTCCAAGCCACTCAGCGGGGATTATATTCTCACACACACCCACACACACACACACTACCCCTCCTCTCCCCCTCTTGCCATCACGGCCACTCACTGAGGGTTATAACCCCACCCTCCTCCTCCTCCTAGTCCTCCTTCCCCCACTTCTTGCGATCACGGCCACTCACTAGGGATGATACACCTCAGCCCCACGGCCACTCAACGAGAATTCTGAGCTCGTGTCTCATGTCTACGATAGGTTCAGGAGAGACACACAGACACACAGAAGCACAGACACAGACGCGAGGCGAGACCTCTTGTGAAACACAATCGTTTAATTCAATTCTCTCTCTCTCTCTCTCTCTCTCTCTCTCTCTCTCTCTCTCTCTCTCTCTCTCTCTCTCTCTCTCTCTCTCTCTTGGAAAACGTGAGGCAGGTGCCTACATGTTTTCTTTTATTTTTCCGCTTTCATTTCCGATATGGAATTGGGCAACACATAGTAATAACAAGTTATACGTCATTTCAATAGAAGAAAATAATCCTTCGGCTTCGAGGTTTAAAGTCCACCATGAAACGGTCCCATTTTCTATGGCTGTTATGTTTACGACAACAACAAAAACCCACAACACGCTCCACTCATCCGTAAACAGAAATAGAGTACCACTCATCCCTAAACGGAAACAACAGAGCAACAGATGCAGCAGAACTACCGTTTGTAGAAGTGATAACAAGCCTCAATCATCCCTAAACAGATATAGAGTACTAATTATCAATAAACGGAAATAACAGACAACAGATACGATAGAATTGCCCTTTGTGTGTTAACAGTCTCCTTTGTTCCGTTCATCCCAGGAACGTCTCGTCCCTCGACCTTAGGCCTCTGCCCCGCCAGAGGGAGGTGGAAAACGATGACTGCGGTGCCATAGATCTCCCTCGGGAACTATGGAGAAAGATGGGGAGTTGAAAACCCATTCATTAGGAGGAACCATAGGGTTAGAAACAGCTCCCTTAACAGGTCTTGACAGAAGAAGAACCTCTCTCTCTCTCTCTCTCTCTCTCTCTCTCTCTCTCTCTCTCTCTCTCTCTCTCTCTCTCTCATCATTTTTCAGAGGGGGATAACCCAAACCGTCCTCGTCTTAGCACAAATCTAACCACTCAACGTGTATTCTTTTATTGTATTTTGGCGCACAGGACACTGGCGATATACACGACCATCTTAGACGAGTGCTAAGCTTATGTGATGGATTATGAAAATGGTATGAGCTCCGTAGATGTTTGCAGATCTGAGTCTTAACGGTGGAGTAAGAAGAAGAGGGAAAGACGAGTGAAGGAAGGGAATTCCACAGCTTCGCTGCTCGAGGAAAATAAAAGGAAATACCATAACGGTCAACCCTCGTGTGGTTGGTCTCCACACAGAAACTATGGGAAACAGCAGCCCTCAGCGTGTCATGTGTTCAGCCTTTAGTGGCTGGGAAACAGGCTGAAAGCTCACGCGTGCAGAGGCCGGAATACTCCCTGTAGAACCGTGGAAAGGCTGATATTATCATTACCAGGGAATGGAAAGGGATATATGAAGGGAGTTTAGATAGAGCAAGGGATCTGATTCCACTCTGGTGAGGAGAGAGGTGGAGGAGGAACCGATCCAAATACGTGAGCAGTAGTTCCATTCTGGGGTGAATGAGATTCTCGTAGATATAGAATAGCAGTCACAAAGAAGAGAAATAATTATATGCATCGCCTTAACATTTTGAAAAGCAGATTTTGTCATGACGATTATCTACTGTTTTCAAGTCAGAATTAAAGACATAGTTATATCCAGCATATATAGATTAAAGTAGTGTTGAGTTGTATAATGTATGGAGATCAAATGTTATGAAACAACTGGCGTTTCGAAATTATGTGATTGCGTTCAAGAACTCTCATCTGCCATGAGAGCAATTCTGAAAAGAGGATGTTTGTTGGGAACCATCATACACACACACACACACACACACACACACACACACACACACACACACACACACACAGGATTCCCTGCCCTGTTTTTTATAGCAGAAATATACAGGAGACAATCAAGGCACAAACGACCAGCTGGGGGGGTGGCTGCCAGAGTCCCAAAGATTCCCTGCGTGAACACAACCCGGGACAAAGAGACTTTGAGAGTAGAGCATTAATGAAGTCTTGACGGGTACTCTCTCTCTCTCTCTCTCTCTCTCTCTCTCTCTCTCTCTCTCTCTCTCTCTCTCTCTCTCTCTCGCTGTCTACCTTGATTTTATGAGTATCATGTTATCAATATCAGTACTACCACACCATTCCTCAAAGAGTCCTTTATGAAAATAAAAAAACCAGGTTATCACCTCAAGACCTCTTTATTCAGGCACTCATTCATGTTCAGGGCTGCGCCACGTACAGTAGCATGGACAGGATGGACCCCTTTGAAGAGGGTAAGTTCTCTGACGAGACTGTGCTCGCTTTCCTTGATCGACGATCGTACCAGTCTCGCCAAAGCTGACCCTTCACTCAAGCAGGTGGAATCCGGTGTGTATGTGTGTGTGTGTGTGTGTGTGTGTGTGTGTGTGTGTGTGTGTGTGTGTGTGTGTGTGTGTGGCTTTCGTTCGCGTCTTGCCGCGTTGAGGTGAGATGACGGGATGATTAAGCAGGCTGCCCCACCTCCCCCTGATGATGGTGATGGGTGGGTCGTGGTCGAGTGCTCCTTCTCACAGGCCTTGTGGTCTGCCACTCCTCCCACTTAACACTTTTGTTGTTCGGGTGTTTTTTTCCCTTCTTTCCCTTCCCCTTCCCCTTCCCCCTTTACTTCTCTACAGCACTTCTGTGGAGAGATGGTGTATTATTCTTTTTTCCACTGATGCGTCTATGAAATGATTGTACCTTCCCCATGTCTGCAGGGAGACCATTTCGCAAAGGTGTTTGTGCTCCTCCTCCTCTCTCTCTCTCTCTCTCTCTCTCTCTCTCTCTCTCTCTCTCTCTCTCTATATATATATATATATATATATATATATATATATATATATATATCACCATCGCTAAGTACATATATATATATATATATATATGTATATATATATATATACACTGCTATTGCTGAGTAATCACCCATCTATGTCACCATTAAGTCTCCAGTCCTTGTACACTACACCATCTAAGTCTGACACCATGACTGATGATTATGGTTCACGTTCTAACTTAATGACCATCTACCATTAGTTTACAACCATCAACTTCAGTCAGATTCATTCGGCATTAATTTAGGGAAACTATATCACTCTCAGGTCGGCATTGAAGTACCACTGCTTCAGACTGTTTCGGTGAAACAGACTGAAACGGATCGGCTTCAAGCAGAACTCAGGTACTGTGTCACCATTTCCCTCAGCAGGCAGGCTTGGTTGAATCACAGGCAGGCACCACTACCACACCTTTATAAGTACTCCAGCGCCAGGTCAGTACTGTACACTTGTGGTTCGAAACCTTAGCTCACATATCTCGATTAGGATGAAGCATCGTAGATGAACCACAAACCTTTTCGAAGTCCTACGAAGCACCAACACAACACGAAGCCAAATGATTAAGACTATACCACCTCTTCGCTCGTAAACCCAGACTGATGATCCGGTTCACTGTCTCGAATGGATGAGTCTGTGGCTATCAAGATGCTGTAGCATCATCATCATCATCTCTATTGAGCTCAGCTCATCTCCAATACAGATGCTTCGAGAGACGAATGGAAGAATGTTAAGAATAAGCTGTCAATATTTGGTCTTCCCATGTGATCATCCGAGGTTCGTCTCGCTGCATTTCCGCCATTCAATTATTCATATACCAAGAGGCCCTAATGGATTGTTTGTTTACACTGGGTATCACAGATACGTCATTCTGGAAACTTAGGGGAGCTGGGGTTGATGTGGTAAGGGCTGCGGTGATCGTAAGGGAAATAAACGACATTTTGTGGGGCTTTTACAGTATACTTGCAGATGTGGGAGCTCCAGCCCTCGATTGCCTGCCCCTTCGGAGGGCTGGAGTGCCGCTGACGCTCCGACAAAGCATACTCTTTTAGTGTTTCGTCGTCAGAACGGCGGAATGGCATTGATCAGTGGTATGACCATTCACCCCCGCGCAATTTTTTTCTTATTAATGCCTTCCATTATTACAAGAACAAGCTTTCCCAGCGCTTAGCACTAACTGGATTAATCCATTGACTCGGCAATTACTGATAACCCTTGTAGAGATTATTTCTGTCTATATGAACACTAACAAGCATGAGAAGGAATAACGAAGAATTTCATGAGTTTGGATAAAGCTCTTTATTGTAAACCAAAGAGTTTAATGTGGTATGATAGACATTGCCACCTAAGACGCTGATCATCTTGAAGAAGTTTTGATCGAGAATCATCGCGAGAATAATGGGAATATAAGAGAAGTTACCAACTTAAATTTGAGGCGTTGTCGACGGCGTGAAATCCTTCTTGATCTGGTTGTCTTAAGTTTTTTTACCCCCTCCCAACTCTCTTGCTCCTCCACCTCCTCCTGTTCTTTTTCCCCCCCTCCCCCTCATCTCTCTCTCTCTCTCTCTCTCTCTCTCTCTCTCTCTCTCTCTCTCTCTCTCTCTCTCTCTCTCTCTCGCTTATCAGTCCACTTCATCTCTGCCGCTTATTGTTCGCTCTATTGTGGAAGGTCTCGGTCGGAAAGTGTTGGAGTGGTTGACGAGTGTGTCCCAGACTTTCTGCAATATATATATATATATATATATATATATATATATATATATATATATATATATATATATATATATATATATATATGCTGCAAGTGATGTCTTCATTTATGCATATGGATACCATTGGACAAACCATCAGAATTTATCATATCTATTGTTATATGTTTCAGTACTTATATTCTGCCTACAAAAGTTTATTTTGTGATCTTTTTTTGGGGTACTAGTTCCCAGTAAGTAGCTTTATGACCTATTACCAGCCATAGGATCTAACTCTTTCGATATGGTTCTGAAAGTGTAGCGAAGGGCATCATCTACTTTGGCCTCCCCAAAAGAAGTGCAGCTTTATGCTAGCGTTCTCTGTGGTTACGACGAAGGGCAAACTGCAACTCTATATAAAACCACGCATGTCAGAGGTACGCGCCTGCCTTCTGCTTTACTATCTTGTTCCCATTACAAATAAGATTGTGACCCCCAGATAACCTCGTCATGGATCATCAAGTTTCCTCTTTCTATCTTTCCTTCCAATGTACTCCCATCTACTGTTGATTAACTGTGTTAAACATATGGTGTGGATCAGGTCTCTTCTTATCTTTTCCCGCCTGTGTACTGTTGTTTAGCAGTGTGATAAACAGATAGTAGGTCTTATCAGACGTTCTAAAGATCATTCATACTGATAAAACCTTGGTTGAATATTGCTGTCTTATTCAGATGTAAATGTTTCAGGCAGTATATGAACTCCGCTGACTGTAATGATTCTGATGTCTTTCCATAAGCAGTTAAGTGTTTCTGAACCTGATATCTCATTTTGCTTCGGGTATTACTATTCATAAGCTGAATTTTCGTTTACGAGGAATGAGACGTTAGCACATATAAGATATTACATAATGGGAACTACGTTATACGAAACAAATATATGCCATAGTTGTATTAACATATACCTTCAAGATATACTGTTTATAACAAGGGCTATATATGCATAGACATCTTACAAAAGCAGAATTATTTTGAGCACCATTAGAAGGTGTTAAAATGTCTTGGTGACTGATTATATGTGGTCTTAATACCCCTCACAGTCGAAGGACTTTTGACACGGATAACCAAAGAACTTGTGATGAGAGATACAGACCAAACACACACCGAGAGTGTCTCTTATCTGAGAATCATCCTCGAACACATGCAGGAGGAAGGCATTGGTTCAATCTCATTTGCCTGTGGATCATGAAACATGAAACTTGATGGTTTTAAAGACCCTGGGAGCTGATATTCTTAAAACCTAAATGAATAATCATTCTGTATATGCGAATCGTTTCGTATATGGTATGGGTTTATTGACAGTTATCCACACAGGCTCTCAAATGAGCTTATGATCTCAGAACTGTGTAGGACGAGCATCAAGCAGATGTAGTCATGAGGACGAGGTAGGAATTCCAGCTTTTCACGAGGCAGTGAAGTAATTGCCACAGAGTATAATTGTTTATGGGATCAGTATAAATAGGAGATAACGTGAAATGAATGAGAAGTGAGAGCTGGCTCGCAGGCAAGAGGTATAAGGTCAGGAATAATGATGAATAAGACTTTCCTCTCCCCTCGGGATCTGCATGAGATCAGATCCCCCAGCCAGTGACTGAAAAGGGATTGAAATTCACTCTGGTAGATTATAGTCTGCAGAACGGCGAGCTGGTAAATGGAGGTTAGTACTGTCACACAGCTGAGATAGGGATGACGAAGACTTAATTAGGTAAATGTAAGAGGTCGTAAAGGTAACAAACAAACAGACAAACAAAAAAAGGGAATGATATGGTGATACAAGATGGAGTAGATGACGAGCAAATACCTCATCCTTGTAAATAGATAAGAGGGACGAGTTACTGAGGAAAGATAAAGATATATGATAACATGTGATGATAACAGTGCAAAGGCAAAAACTTCTTGGCTGAAGTAGGAGCCATTTCCAATGATGGAGTGTCTTTACGTCATCAGGTTTGATTAGACTAAGACAGAAAGGGATGGTTGGTAACCATTATGTCTGAGAAGGTAAGTCTCTATCTTACCCTATTGGCTGGAAGACATGGCAATGTAAGTAGCCATATATATAAAGATCCTATGAATGGATGGTTAAGAATTATATCATCATCCAATGGTACAATACCAAACTATCCGTCTGCCAAAGTCAGTTACGAAGAGACGTGTCTAAAACATTCCTTTGGTTGGTCTAAGATGAAGGGAAATACTGGATGTTCTTGGATCATCGAGGTTTCAAGTTGAACATTCTATTTTCCCTTTGTCTAGAGAATGTTTCTCGTCATGACCGACTCTACGTTCTCAGTTATGTTCCCAACCATCAACCATATCATGACAGTTTTGATATTACGCCTTTACTTGTCGTTGAAGCCTCTGTTTGTCTGTTTGTACACACACACACACACACACACTCACACACACACACACACACACATCACAGCCTAGGCCTACTGTGTGTGTGTGTGTGTGTGTGTATGTGTGTGTGCGCGTGTGTGTGTGTGTGTGCGTGTGTGTTTGTTTTCAAATTTGAAATTCCATTTTTGAATATACTAATGTAGGACGTATTCCAAAAGCTGCTATGAATAGGAAAAAAAAAATCCACATATATGTTAAACCTGTCAACTGGAACTTATGCTATCGCTTGACATTTCTCTAAAACACTTGAAATGTTCAGGGCTTGAAGAAATGATGAAGTTCAACGCCTTCTGTGTACAGAGGAGAGAAGAAGAGAAGAGGTTGGGGGTTAGTGACGGAGAGCAGAGGTGAACGAAAACGAGGATCGGTAGACAGATAACTAAATGTCAACACAGGGCTAATGAGCTCATCCTTCAGGCCCGATGGACGGGGCGAAGGAGGGAGGGAGGGAGGGAGGGAGGGAGGGAAGGAGGGAAGGAGGGAGACGTCTTAAGTAAATGAGTAGAGGAGTACTGTGTATGCCCCTGGTGTTCATCACTGGTGATTTGTTTCTGGTCTTCTCCTGGTGTTGGACACCCTTCTACTTCCCTCCTCTCCTTCTTCTTCTACCAGAGCGCCAAGCCACTAGGTGCCAGGGACCCTAATGTCAGATCCTTGGTGTCAGACGTCCTGTGTCAGATCCAAGTGTCAAAGATTCTTTGTCAAAGGCCCTAGTGTCAGATCCATTGTGCTCGACACTCCGATATTCTTCGAACCACAAGGGAAACCGAAGGAAAAAACAAATAAGAACATGTGGATACCAACGTCGTGTTAACTCTGTAGAAAAATCGTTCGTTCTTATAATGGAATTAAGAGGAATCACAATGGAATTAAGGGGAAACAATAAGAGAATCTAAGAGCTTAAGGAGGATCCAGGGATGTGTAGGGAGGCACAGGACTTATAATAGACTCCAGAGACCATTAGGAGATTCAAGATCCTGTTTATATACGAGAACACAAAGGGAAGAATACTACCAGGCCAATGTCCCGTGATCCTCTTTTATTTCAGAAGAATGTTCATCTCTCGCTCTCTCTCTCTCTCTCTCTCTCTCTCTCTCTCTCTCTCTCTCTCTCTCTCTCTCTCTCTCTCTCTCTCTCTTAAAAAGTCATTGAAATAACCACGACCGTAAAATGTACTTAACATCCTCAACTGATGAAGCCCAAAAGGAACAGCCAACACATGACCCTTCCACCTCAACGTACACAATCAGTTCGTCCACACGCATCTAGCTTGACCTCACGACCTGTGACGTTACCATAATTATCATCATCATCATCATCATTATTCCCTCCCCTCCCCATCCCACCTTCCCCCAAGAGGCAAAAGAAGAAAGAAAAAAAATAGGCGCTAGACACCAAGACGGGTTTGGATACTACGACCTGCCAGGATAGACTTAGCTAAATATGGGTTGCCATTGGCGTGCTGACAAGCAGCACAGAGAGAGAAATATTAATCGACTGTGTTCAGTGTAAAGCCGATCTAGACATTACATCCCAGATATTGACACCTGAACTGCTGTTGGATTTGCCAAGAATACCTAAGAATTTCCAGGAAAAGCCTATATATATATATATATATATATATATATATATATATATATATATATATATATATATATATATATATATATATATATATATATATATATATATATATATATATATATATTATATTCCTATGAGTCCACGGGGAAGTGAAACATGATAAGTTCCCAAGTGCACTTTCGTGTAATAATCAGTTGATCAGGGGAGGTACAAGGAAGAAATATAACAGTCGGGGGGGGGGGGAGAGAGAGAGAGAGAGAGAGAGAGAGAGAGAGAGAGAGAGAGAGAGAGAGAGAGAGAGAGAGAGAGAGAGAGAGAGAGAGCTTGATGTTGAGGTAAGTTCTTATCCCTGATGCGGCGCAGAGTGCGTGGGCAAGCAACGGAGTCCAGGATGAACCTAAGGCAATAACCAGATTTTGCAAGAGCAATTAAACTAAACGTTATTCTCCAGGGCGTGGCCTACACACACACACACACACACACACACACACACACACACACACACACACACACACACGAGGTTGATGCACACTGAACATTGGACTGGTAGTTGATAAAGATGTTTGCTATAGGTTCTCTGGCGTACGAGATTAAGAAAAGCCCAAGCTGCAAGTGTGTGTGTGTGTGTGTGTGTGTGTGTGTGTGTGTGTGTGTGTGTGTGTGTGTGTGTGTGTGTGTGTGTGTGGTACAAAAGCCGACAGATGTAGTACCGTCATGCACAATGATTAAGCCAAAGTAACACCAATTACTGCTGTTTATATATATATATATATATATATATATATATATATATATATATATATATATATATATATATATATATATATATATATATATATATACCCAATCTATTTCGATAATTGTGTCACTTTATTTAAAACATTCAGTTTGACTGTCGTTGATGTTACTTGACTTCACTGAAGAGATAATGTTAATATTCTTTGCCTGTGTTTCGTAAGTCATATCATGTCATCTACTCGTCAAAGGCTTGGAACAGTCATTCAGTTAATGGCTAACTTTGCTAGTGGCTAATTAAGCAGAACTACTTCTTGGTTGACCGAATGCATAACTGGAACGTGCTTCATAAACGGGACAGTGCACTTAATAATCCGGGGACGAGCATGTAGTTGTGTCATTGTGAATGCCTCACGCCCAGGTAATTTGCATGATGGCTCGCTAGGGTGTACGACACTCCAGATGATGTACTTTCCGAAATGACGTAGTCTTTTTTCTGGACTATAAGCTGATGCTGAAGCAAATGGACCTTTGGAAAGAGAATGTGTTGCTGAAACACGTGTGAACCTTTGGAAAGTGACTGTATTGCTGAAAAACATGTGAACCTTTGGAAAGAGACTGTGTTGCTGAAACACGTGTGAACCTTTGGAAAGTGACTGTGTTGCTGAAAAACACGTGAACCTTTGGAAAGTGACTGTGTTGCTGAAACACATGGACCTTTGGAAGACGATTGTGTTTCACATACCACATCTATGTTGCTTTGTCATCAAAGGATCTGGCTATTATCACTATGTTATTGCTACTTGATTTCTGAGTTGTGGTGAGTCAGGAAATACCAATGTCGAAGGCCAGAGATAGACTGCTGTGGAAAAAAAACAAGACTAGATAGTTCGACTCGAGCCATATGAAGCCTCAGTCATGCTTCATCCACAGGATGTTCGAAACAGTAAGTGTAGATTGAAATCTTTCAACTTAATTCATGTCTGTCGATGAACCTCAGAAGGTTCTGAATTAGACTTATGAACCTAATTGTCCCATTCGTCATTGTCGTGATTCGTATCATAGAAAATGTTTGAACAGTCGTTCGGTTTACAATGACGGGTTTCGGGGTCGTAAACAACGGCGTCTAGTCTTCTGAACCGCTTTGATCATGTTTCGAACCACATGTATGAGAGAGAGAGAGAGAGAGAGAGAGAGAGAGAGAGAGAGAGAGAGAGAGAGAGAGAGAGAGAGAGAGAGAGAGAGAGAGAGAGAGAGAGAGAGAGAACCAGACAGACAGACAGACAGATAGAGGTAAACACTGCCACCAGCTTACCAGCTGGGGTAGGGAAAAAGCTGCAATATGCCACACCAGCTTTTATGGGCGCGTGTGTTGCCAGCTGTCCAAGTGGTGAGACGGACGCCCCTGGACACCATGGGATATATATATCTTGAATTTACGGAATGTGTCAGGGGTCAATGAACAACTCTCTTTAATTTCATGCACTCGCCAGATTATCAGTCGTATGTTACAGTATATATATATATATATATATATATATATATATATATATATATATATATATATATATATATATATATATATATAATGCGTTAAGGATGATTTAGAGGCCACGTACGCTCTCACCATGCGTATACTGGCGCTTGTCAACATCTCTTTTCTATCTCAATCCTTCATTATCGTGCATAATAAGTCAGACGTTTTCTAAACTTCATAAACAATACTGGTATTATTCTTTTTCAACAGCCACACTGCTACACTTACACTTCTTCTAATGTATGCAAAATTCATTTACACTTTTTTTTTTGTTTTATTTGGTCCACTTCTTTTTTTTCTTCCTTTTTTTTCTTATATTCGAAATATGCAACGAAGGACATTAATGAATTCATAGAACAGCACTCATTTTTTTTCCGTGTGCGTGTGTGTGTGTGTGTGTGTGTGTGTGTGTGTGTGTGTGTGTGTGTGCGTGTGTGTGTGTGTGTCTGTCTGTCTGTCTGTCTTCGTTTGTAATGACTTGCTAATTCATCTCATGAAGTTCAGAGGTTTTTTCATATCATTTCGACACAACGCAAACACACAAGACCAGACCATGCTCGGCATATAGATCATACAACGAAATGATATAACAATATAACGATATAGGAGGTGAAGTGATTTCAAAACACACTAAAGTCATATATCATTTCATAAATCTTCACGTGTGATGTTATAAGATACACAAGGATATCAAATACATATGTAGAAAGCACAGAAACACCAGTATTGTACGTCAAATTTCTAGTATCATATCTATATACATGATTCTCAGTTCAAACAGGAGAAACAAAACAGCTTGGTGAAATGATGGAATGTGGAAGATTAAGTCATGAATAAGATAAAGTCTGGAATACTAAAATACCATCACGTAGAGTACAAAAGACTTAACTAATCTCATGAACAAGGATCCTTAAAACACTAATTCTATTACAGCAGGTATGAGCTAGGAGATGTTCCATCACCTTTACGAACGAGGGGAAAAAGATCACAAGCAGAATTGCAAACAATTATATTACTTATAGTACATTGTAATGATCTATCATCAATTAGATCAATTATAGTATATGTGATAATCTATCATCCTCTTTTATATACGTTTCTATCTTGTGTGTGTCACTCTAGGAGATTCCTCTCCTCGATAAACAGGCAAGATAGCGCTGGAAAAACAACCAGGTCGCCGAAACTAAACCAGAGAAAACGCCATGTTATAGGTCCAACCCTTGCAATTGACGTGTGGTGAAGTATTATTTCTATCCAGTTCATATAAAGAAGATACATGCGTGTGTGAAAGAGGTGTTGAAATACCATTGCATCATGCACAAAAAGGTGTACGTATAGACTTCATTCATAGAAACTCGAGAAGTGATAGATTTTTCTCAATTATTGTTTAGGTATAGTGGGTTGTATAGCTTCAAAAGTGGCCATCGTGTCATAATCCCAGCCACACACAGCAATATTTTACGAAAGAAAACTACGAAAGGTTATAATATATAGTATCTTTCACAGTGTGTGTGTGTGTGTGTGTGTGTGTGTGTGTGTGTGTGTGTGTGTGTGTGTGTGTGTGTGTGTGTATGTGTGTGCGGCTTTTGATATAAAGAATCAATATAAAACAATAGCAAACAGTTCGGATGTGAAAAAACGACAATATTCGTTTCAAAACTGGAAATCGAATCGTAGAAAAACAATATAAAATTAAGGTTTCCACTATATATCGTTGGCAAAATCTTTTCAGGTGAATTTGCATAAGTTCTCTGTAGGTGACCTTGTATTGTAACAGATTTTGCTGCAAAAGATTGATATGACTTATTAGTTTTAATCATTAAGATACTTAAATTATATTTATGAAGAACAGTCAAACATTTTCTTTTTTCGTCAAACCTTGTTATAAAATTCTTATTGTTTTTCGTTGTAGAAATTGGTCGATGAAATTCTAGCCATTAAAAACTTATCAGATAAAGTTTTTATTGCAAACATGTCACTCAAGTTGAATGAGTTGATATAAAGATCTTTCATACGACGAATATGATTTTGGGATCAAATTGGCATTTTCGAACCTACCAAGTGATCAGTCTCTGAAATCAATATAAGTTCAAAATATTTTCCAATTATTACCATTATCATTAGTCTCTCTCTGTTGGCTCTTTGAAGCATCAAAGAATATCTTTCACAATGATTGGAAAGAAAATATTCCTTTCATTACGTCATATTCTAATGTTCAAAGATTTTTTTTTTCTGGCCTAAAAATCACCCTAAACTGTAGCTTCTATTTTTCTAGTTAATTAAAAATCCTGGAGTCACTTAATGTTGCTTTGGGATCATTGACACCATTGTCTTTGCCATATTTCATAACTGGGTTAATGAAAAAAGGTTGATAAGCAACGTAGATATGATATTGCAATTGGTGAAGGCGTGGAAACGGAATTGGCAAAAACCCAGAAAAATTCTAAATTGTCATTTCTAGTTACCACAGTATGGAAATAACAAGCGGACAATAGTAGGTCTCTGTTCACCATTATTAAAAAGAAAAATAAAAGTGAGGACCACCTGGTTTTGATTATTAACAACACTAACTAATATTGACCAGGCCAACATATTGTCCACATACGACTAAATTTCAGACTGCAAAAAAAATATAAAAAGAGAAATAAAAAAATATACCACAAAACATCAGGCTGTAATTGCAGAACAAGGGAGTCATTTGTTTTCACTATAAAGAAAAAGAAAAAAAAAAGAAAATAAAAAATTGAAAAAAAAAGATCATGAAAATAATGAAGTCACAGATTGTGTCCTGTCTTTTTTTTTTTACCACACACTCACATCTCTCTCTGTCTGTCTCTCTCTCTCTCTCTCTCTCTCTCTCTCTCTCTCTCTCTCTCTCTCTCTCTCTCTCTCTCTCTCTCTCTCTCAGGTGCTGAGAGCGTTACACACACCTATGGAAAAATACTGTCGCAGGGACTCTCTCTCTCTCTCTCTCTCTCTCTCTCTCTCTCTCTCTCTCTCTCTCTCTCTCTCTCTCTCTCTCTCTCTCCTTCACGTACACACCTGATCCCTGCCTCCCTTAAAACATCTTCCCGTCTCTGTCTGTCTGTCTGTCTGCCTGCCTTTCTCTCATGCTGTGAACGCTACGCGTTAACCCTGCCTCAGGGTTGTTGTAGGAAATCTCTCTCTCTCTCTCTCTCTCTCTCTCTCTCTCTCTGTCTCTCTCTCCCCAACCCTGGCCATTAACGACACTGTGACTTTGTTTTGCCCTGCTAATGGCCTCCCCGCAATGTGTCGCCAACAAAAACTCCAATTTTTTGTGTGTGTGTGTGTGTGCGCTCCCGAAATTTACATATATACAAAGAAATAAGAATTTTGCATACGTTTATTTTTGCCTTAGTGCAACAAACGACACCAAGGACTTAATATATCCATACATATGCGTTTGTATATATATATATATATATATATATATATATATATATATATATATATATATATATAGAGAGAGAGAGAGAGAGAGAGAGAGAGAGAGAGAGAGAGTAATTTCTCCTCAAAGAGGCGTTGTTGTAGAGGTGGCTACTTTGTGATAGGTTGTTGTGGAGTGAAGACACAGAACCATGTGTGTGTGTGTGTGTGTGTGTGTGTGTGTGTGTGTGTGTGTGTGTGTGTATGAGCTCTTTCGGATTAGTTCCTGTTAAAAGTGACTCCGGAGGAAATTGCCTATTCGTTAAAAGTGTTGCATTCTTGACCACGACGTGTAATTGCAGAATATATGAATAGTCATCGCCATTACTGGGTTCATTAGATATGCAGTTTGGATCACGTGGTGGAGGAGAGAGAGAGAGAGAGAGAGAGAGAGAGAGAGAGAGAGAGAGAGAGAGAGAGAGAGAGAGAGAGAGAGAGAGAGAGAGAGAGAGAGAGAGAGAGAGAGAGAGAGAGAGAGAGAGAGAGAGAGAGAGAGAGAGAGAGAGAGAGAGAGATGAAGCTAAGCATAACAATCAATGCCATAGAAAAACTACACACACACACACACACACACACACACACACACACACACACACACACATATACATATATATATATATATATATATATATATATATATATATATATATATATACATCGTATAAAAATTCATGTTGCAAAGCTAACCGTCTGATTATAATTTCTCATCAGCTTCGCCTCGACACCAATTAAAAGCTAATTAAATACGTCACATCAAGTTATTCAATTATCCTCTATGACACGAGGACAACATTTAATTTCTAACTCGAACAGTACATTGTGAGGCATTAGATAAACAACGTTATCGGCGTGATAACTGAATGAATGATAAAGGTAATTGAAAACGTACTGATAATAGGAATAATTTGATAAAATAGACTGGCATGATATTACGAGTTGTCACTGATAACATGGATAGTGTAGATGATAAGTTAAATGATAGCGAAATATATCAGATGCTCTGGAATGCTCACAGTGTTAGGTCATAGATGCATCACTTAGAACAAGATATCTAAGCCAGTCTTAGAATAACTATGGACTCCAAAGCTGTGATTCTTATTCCCATAATCTCTGATGATGATGATCACATGAACACAAGAACCTAGACGGAGGAGAAGAAGAAGAAGAAGAAGAAGAAGAAGAAGAAGAAGAAGAAGAAGAAGAAGAGACTGAATGTGGCCCCTCCGTGTCTAGGGAGCTGGGCGAATGATGTAGGCATGGCCACTAGAGCAAATTGGTCGTGTGACATCCACCTTGTCTCCCTGAAGGACAGAACTCAGAGATGGAAGATAGAAACACGTGGGTCATCTCGCGACTGACAACCCTCCACCACCACCACCACCTCTACCTATCCCCCCAAAAAAAAGAATAAAAAAAGAGACTGGAATAACCCAGCAAGATATTTCAGACGAGTGAGACAGTTTCTTAAAACAGTGGTTGAAAACATACCTCTCAGTGAACAAAACAATCGCTGCTTTCTCAAATTATGAACATTATGGGAGGTAACTCCTAGTTAAAATAGTATACGTCTTTCTCATGTAATACATATATATATATATATATATATATATATATATATATATATATATATATATATATATATATATATATATATATATATATATATATATATATATAGACCCTTTGCCTCTACTTCTTTACATCTTACCTTGACAAATGGCATCGGCTGGAAGCCTCGAACCAACCACAGGACTTCACCCTGTATATATATATCTCTACTTTACATTCAAATGACATATTTGCTTCCCCGTGTCAAGGAGTGAGGCCTTGTACCTCAGTTCTCCTCACTTCTGCTTCTTACTAAACGACTTAGGACACAAACATTTTCCTTTTCGATCGTCTCATACAAAACTCTTACTCATATTTCGATGGCTCAATTGCTTTGCAAGAGAGACAGTTAAAATAGTTCTGCTGAGCAATTACAAATAATGTTTTACGTATAAGGGAGAAATAATTCTTATCTAAAGACACGTTTTACTACAGGGGGAGATACGACTGATAATTATAAAAGGTTATTCTTATCTATGACGGTAGGGGATGTGAATGATAATCGTAGAAAATTATTCTTATCTCAATCTTCGCTTTACCACTGGGAATTATGAGTTATATGATTATGAGTGATGATAATCTAAGTGTTATACCACTGGGTATTATGATGGATGATTACAGGATACTATCCTCATTTGAGTTCGGTCCTCTACAACTGAGTGATAGAAGAGATGATTACATGCGGTAATGTAGCTACCACTCCTTCATAGCTGCTCTCATACAATGTATTGCTTTCGTGCAGTGAATAAATCTATACTTTCTCTTCGCCATCTTTCTTCCTTTTTTTTTTTTTTCATCCCTCATTGTGCGGGAGCGTCAGGGAACATGACGCCCTCATGTATACAAACTTGCTCCAGTATTGATCATACTTCCCCGGCAGATCTTTTAAGCTGATTATCCTGATTGCTATTCCATTACCGGGAGAATCTGGAATCAGATATGGAACTCTCTCTCTCGCTCTTCTCTTTCTTTCTTTCTCTCTTTCCTTCAGTGGCTGCGAAGGTCCACTCCCATAGCCGAGGCGACACATCTTTCCTCTTCTCTTTGCCTCACCAGTACGTGGGTTTCTGGCTTTTAGTACGTGTATACACAGTCGCTTCATCTCAGACATAAGACGTGACTCACACTACTCCTTCTTTGCAACGCTGACAGGTTTTCCTGCGGTGAACGCCACGCACCAGCATTTTGCCTTTGGGCACAAATCTTATCGTAAGTATTTGAAGCAAGCTCTCTCTCTCTCTCTCTCTCTCTCTCTCTCTCTCTCTCTCTCTCTCTCTCTACTTACAGAATATCGTCGTTAAGTACTCTTAGGTAAGTAGGTAAGTAGGCTGTCACTCCCTTGCATTCCGTCTGATAAGGTGAGTGGAAATCTATTTTGAATGTTACAGAGAAACCCTGATATTTGAAATCTCATCTGCGGTTCTCTCGAGATAAAAGTTTCCCCATAAGGCATCGTCTAACTAGAAAGAAGAAAAAAAGAACGAAGGAATTAAGGTGGTGTATAAAACCGTTGACCTCTGGGTAGAATTAATGACTCAAAGTTGATGTAGGGATTATGGAGGAGTGATATATCGTCTTCGGATTACAGAGAATCTTTATACTTCGTTCAGAAAGTATTTGACCTAACCCTTCCATAGTCAGTGGTCTAGCTTATTGTCCATCTTTCTTTAAACCTAAGCCTAAAGATTCTCAGATGATGTTTGTATATAGAAAATGTTGAGATTTCTGTCATTTTTTAAAAAAATGTTCTCATACGAACAGAATTGCTTTCGCAAGTGCATTATTCGGGAAAAGAGTTCATGCGAAGGAGGGATAACAGAAGACCAGATGGTCTTTAACGAGGTTATTTGCTGGAGGACATTACGTGGGTGGGAGAGATAACAGACGACCAGATGATCGTTGGTGGGGTTTAGTGTTTGGAGGAGAGTACCTAAGAAGGAGAGATAACAGAAGACTTGATGGTCTATGACGAAGTTATCTGGTGCAGAGTGGTGTACATGGGAAGAGCAGATCACAGAAGACCTCTTGGTTTATACACAGTAAGACTTTGTATTGCCTGAGAATCATCTTGAACACCTGATGAAGCTGTTTAACATTTTTACGACTATTGGTCATTACATGACAATGGCGACTTTAACGACCCTGGTGGTTGATGATTCTAAAACCTCAATATATAAACCAACCAACCACAGGACCTTGGAGCATTAGGGTATGGAGATGAAGACGAGACAGAGGAGTAGATGGGGAGTAGGCATACTTCCCTGCCACTGGAGGCTGTGTGGAGGTGGTGGCAGGTCGTCAGGTAAAGGCAGATGGGTTGAAAGAAAGAAAGAAAGAAAGAAAGAAAGAAAGAAAGAAAGAAAGAGAGAATGATAGCTATCAAAGAACCAACTTCGTGGAACCATGGAAACAAAGGATCATTATCACATTTAAAGGATCTACAGAGATCAACCGTGTTGCAATAACCTCTTAACCATAGCCTTATCTTCACACTTATTTCTCTCTCACTCTCTCTCTCTCTCTCTCTCTCTCTCTCTCTCTCTCTCTCTCTCTCTCTCTCTCTCTCTCTCTCTCTCTCTCTCTCTCTCTCTCTCTCTCTCTCTCTCTCTCTCTCTCTCTCTATGACAGGCACATCAGCGTGTCATGATCTCCTTTCACAGGTGATGAAGATTGATTGCACAAGTTTACATTGGGTACGAACAGCTTACTTTAGGATTTACGCTGAATTTCACTGCTGTTTACTGCCTTTGTAAATTAACTGCGTGAATAAAAGAGGAGAGAGAGAGAAAAAAAAGGACGAGCCTTCAGAAAAAAAAGAGAGCTCGCTTCATATGAATCCTGCAAGGCAAAAGCTTACAATACAGTCATTTCATGACACAGTTTGTAGTTACGTTGTCCGTTTAGAGAGGCTGAAGTGATGCTAACTGAAGATGTATGAGGAGAGACTAGAAAACCCCTCAGTACAGGTCTGAAATTGTGAGGAAAGAGTATAATTAAGGCGTTAGGCGCCAGTATTCTCTTGGTAGCTGTGTGTGTGTGTGTGTGTGTGTGTGTGTGTGTGTGTGTGTGTGTGTGTGTGTGTGTGTGTGTGTGTGTGTGTGTGTGTATGTAAGACTGATGCGTTTTGTCTCATATATGACAGGCCGATTGAAGCGTATGAGATCTGAGGATCCGAAGCGACGTAGAGGCTTGGAAAACTTTTGGCCGATTTCATCACAGAAATAAAGCTTCTTTTACTGTTTGGAAATAATGTTTCACGTTAGGTTTGTATTGTAAAGGACACACATGAAAGAGATTTATGCGTGTGCATTCGGGCGTTCCAAACTTGTGGAAACGGAAAACAAAATTTATGATGATAGATGGACATATATCCTGTCTTGATAACATCTATCTGTCTATTCCACAGAATTGATGATAATGGATAGACAGAAACCCTGTCTTGATTACCCCTTCCAAAATCCAACAAAAATGATGATAACAGATAGACAGAAATTCTGCCTCGATTACACCTTCCAAAATCCAACAGAATTGATGAAAACAGATAGACAGAAACCCTGTCTTGATTACACCTTCCAAAATTCAACAGAATTGTTGATAACAGAGAGACAGAGATCCTGATACAACGACACCTCCCGTCTATTTCGTAATCACTTAGGTTATCATGGAGGTACATCAGTGGGATGTTGTTGATTACGAACTCTTCGTAGCGATGAAAATAGACTTGATTTACATAAATGATTGGAAGTGTTGAAGTCATGTTTCTTGGTTTTTTCGAGCAAATCATTTGACTAGATTAAGATTAGGTAATGCCTGTCTCTTTGAGCATTAGGTCACCATATTTAGAGGTCACGTCATATCAAGCAAGTAGCCAAACGTTTACTTACCTAGAGCAACAAACGTTTACTTACCTAGAACAAAAAAACGTTTACGTACCTATAGCAAAATACAAAGTGATAGATCACTTTACGTTGTATGAAATCTCTTATGAAAACCCGTTTCGACTGACGACTCTTTTTAAACCAAACCAAACCAACTTACCAACAAAGATAAGGCACGTGATGCGTTTCTCACGCTACCCCTAGCCAGGTTTAATGTACCCAAGATGCGTCTCACATTCTTAGCCTAGCCAGAGCCTAATGTAGCCTAGTATAATCTAGCCAAGCTTAACTTAAAATCCCCCACCACCCCACCCACACACACACAACTCCCCAACACACACACACACACACACACACACACACACACACACACACACACACACAGAGCGCTCACCCTCGACATGATATATGGCCACAGATGCTTGTGTTCCATAACGCGTAAGATATTAAATACTCGAGTAATATGATCCCAACCACTTATCACACCGACACCTTAAGTAGAAACTCCGCAAAGATTGGCGAGGAGATAAAGTTCCTGGATCGTAAAGATGGGGCTGGACTATTGTTCTGAGGTGAGAAGAATGCTCGGGTTGACGGGGTGCAAAAAGAAGAGGAGAAGGTGTTTTTTACCTTGAGGTGGAGTGATGGAAAGTAGATGAGGATGGATGTGAAGTTCAGAGGAGTTTGGGTGTTGGAGTGTTGCTAGACATCTTGAGGTTATTTACGTTTTGGCAGATGGAAGACAAGAAGAGGCAACAATGAATGGAGAAGGAGAGAGTACTTTTTTTTTCCTTTCTTTTTCAGCTGTGGGGATGATGAGGGGGAGATTGGTGCTCTCTCTCTCTCTCTCTCTCTCTCTCTCTCTCTCTCTCTCTCTCTCTCTCTCTCTCACTTTAGCTTTATCTCATCTCTAGCTTTCTCTCATCTCTTTTACCCTCTGTCTCAACAGACCTTCCCCCTCAGCCTTGTCAATCAAACCCCTTCTTCCCACATGGCTCTCTCTTCCTCGCTTACCATTTCTCCCTCAACCCTCTTTCCTAGCGTATTCATAGCTCTCTCTCTCTCTCTCTCTCTCTCTCTCTCTCTCACACACACTCTCTCTCTCTCTACACACACACACACACACACCCTCCGGCACCAGACTGTCAACAGGCCAGCTGGTCTGGCTGCTCTACCGAACTCACTATTATAATTCCATAACCACCCCGGGACAGCTTGCCGATTAATGCGAACAAAATTCCCTTAATGTAGTTCTAATGGCTGAATTAATTACCTCGGGAGCAGCCCAAAGCTGCACTGAAGTGGGTCAGGAAAATGGATCAGAAACATCAAACATGTGGTTGATTATTTTTTTTCCTTCTAGTTCTTTACCGAATAAAAGCAACTAAAGAAACCCAACAAGTCTTTTTCTTCTCCTTGAACGTCGATATCTATATCTATGTCTGTCTATTTCTCTATAGAGATAGACAGTTTCTATATATATATATATATATATATATATATATATATATATATATATATATATATATATATATATATATATATATATATATATATATATAAATTTGTCTTCCATTTCATTGTAGAGGCTATCTCTAATATCTGTATCGTCATTATGATTTTTTGGTTGAACAGCAAATTCATATTTAACCTCAACCCGACTCCAATCAACATGAGGACATAATGAACACCATCATTATTCATACTGTACAAAACCTCATACTTACAGGGAAGAGCACCCACATTATAGAAATACATCAGAGAAATATTTCACACCTGTTTAGTGTTAATATAACTTCTGATAAATGTTTTGGATTCGCAACCATCTCATACGTGAAGACAGACTTGGTGTATGAGTTGCGGTATACCTTACTACAATACCTACATCCAGATTGTATCATAAATCAGGGGTTCATATTCTCATTCCACTTTGTCTTCGAGATGATAATTCTTTCTCTGCCCACGGCAATATATCTCTCTCCTGCTGTGCTTCCCCCCCCCACACACCAACCCCACCTGCCACTCCCCCCTCTAGCTACAATGAAATCTTTGCGTTTTCAATTTCTTTTTCGTTTTATCTTCTCGTTGTTATAGGGCAATTCTGCTTTACTACCTTCTTCGGAAAGGAGACGCGGAGAGAGTGTAAAGAAATGCTGAGGAGGAACATCATAAATTATCTGGATTCGTATAACTTGTAGATATGTGTGTGTGTGTGTGTGTGTGTGTGTGTGTATTTGTTGAAGTGTGAATGCATATACGTATATATGTAATTACCTATTTGCAGTAACCAATTTGTAAATTGATACAATTCTTATCACTGTTTACTTGTCATCATCCACAAACATAGTCATGTATGAGTCTTAGTCTTGTGGCGAGTCAATTATATAAATCAAAAACAACATCAGTCCCAGAATTGAGACCTGTCGAAGGTCAGTGGCGGTGACTTACCCTCGAAGCAACTTCGTGACTACATCCTCTAACACGCGTCCGGTATATTCTTCCATTAATCTTATCGTTCAGTCTAACAATAAATCCGCCTCCTTATCTCTTTCTGAAGATAACGCTTGTGTCAACAACCACGTACACGCTGGAGTGTGAAATGCATCTCCAGCGATGTAAAACACCGGAATCTACCCAACTTTCCTCTTTCGTCTGATGCGAAGCTCATTCCCTCATGCGAATCCAAGGCGAGGTTTTGTTATGCATGGCCTCCTTTCATGTATTCTTGGCTTGATTGTTATCGACCTCTGGGAGGTCGTAAACTTCAGAGCTGGGTGTTAAGTAAGCAGTTGCCAGCGGGAGTCTTCGAAATCACACGTCCATTGCTTAAGATGAAGACTTAAAAATGCTGTTGATATTTGTAAATGATTTCCTTTTTTATGTTCCTTAAGTATGGTAATTATTTAATACGTTGGTAAATTGTTAATCTTTATATTTTGTTCCTTCAGTACGATAATTATTTTATACGTTAAATTATTCACCTTTTTCTTATGTTAAGTGAGTGTGGCGCACAAAGTCCCTTGAAATAGCGACGGTGGTAATGAAACGTGGATGGATATGCCCGTAGACTTTCTAAACTTTTTTCGGCGCATTAGACGTATACTTCTTGTTTCCACAGGAATTCTACCTTAAGGACGATCTATACCTCAATCTTAGTTATCTTCTGAACGATCATGCTAGCGTTCCACATCATAGAGAGTGCAACTTGCGTTCACAATCGTACGGAACGTAACGGAACGTGTTCGAACGTCCGACTCACTGGAGTACAATACGAAGAATAACAAATGATTAATATACTCCAATCCTGGTCGAGGCTGGAGGCGATGAAGAGAGAGAGAGAGAGAGAGAGAGAGAGAGAGAGAGAGAGAGAGAGAGAGAGAGAGAGAGAGAGAGAGAGAGAGAGAGAGAGAGAGAGAGAGAGAGAACAACACACTTGTGGACGCATCATTTATTTTCTGGGAGGACGGCGCTGGGTAAGGTAGACGGCAGCCTTATAGATAACCAGGCACAAAAGGGAAGACTTAGGCATAGGTGGTGAGGGAAAAGTTCATCACAGAGTTTACCGTAAACAATTTACCGTAAACAGTTTACCGTTCAATAGCGTTTCAAAAATCAAGTCTACTGTATAAAACCACTAAGATTCCTCCCCTTTTGGCGGGTGTATAATCCCTAAGACTCCTTCCCTTTTGGGTGGGTTTTCTGTAGCTTTAAAGCCATGCCCTACAATCAGTAGCAGGGGAATGATGGACTCTCTCTCCCTCTAGAGTGAGAATGGTTCTTCGACACCAACTCGTCGAAGGGTGATGTCGTGTGACACTTGGCGTAGTTGTAAAAGTCCTCACAAACACGTGAGGGAATTCACCTCATACGTTGCTCTATGAGGCCATTTCCAACCTCCCCCTCTTTTTGTGACAAGATTTGCCTCTAAGGTCGCCATAATGTGATTGCGCCCCCTTTGGCCATAATGTCCTCGTTGGGTCTCTGAGGCTCTCGATCTCTTAGCGAGGACGAGGACGATTTAGTGAGTTGCAGGAAAGGGGAGAGGGGGGGGAGGAGGGGTGAGGGGGGAAGGGAAAGAAAATGATATCATTTTTAAGGGCGGTATTAGAGGCGATGAGTCGTTGATGAGGCGGGGATAATGACCTCTGATGG